>NC_056733.1:659122119-659259619 GCF_019279795.1 Protopterus annectens | reverse complement strand
CTGTGATGGAAAGTTAGGGGATGGGTTCAGGTAAGTGTGCGATTGTTTGTACTTTAGGGTTAGAGGCGGGTTAAGTGAGTTAGGGTTAGGGCGTGGGTTAGGCGTGTGTGCGATAGTGACAGACTTTAGGGTTAGGGGCAGTTTAAGTGGGTTAGTGTGCGGGTTAGGTGAGTGTGCGATAGTGACGGACCTTAGGGTTAGGGTTTGGGTTAAGGTAAGTGGGTAGACAGTAGTGCGTGTTTAAGTGTAGTGTAGCATTAGATGTAGGAATTTAAGTGTATGTGTGTGGTTGCTGTTTGTTTGATGTGCTTGGGTTGTGTGTATGTGTTTCGGAGCAGTGACTTTTTTCCATGAGACAAAATTCCCTGTTCTGAATGTTCGATATTTTCATGTTTAGATGTTTTGGGGCCGAGGAAATAGCGTTCACTATTTTCATCTTTTGATAACGTGATATAAACACTGGACATTACGTAGGATGAATGGTTGTCAGACTAGGAATCAGTCAGTCATCAGGGATTACAGAAGAAACAATATAGGACCGTTTCAGTTATTTGTTTACAGATAACCATGGTGGGACCAGACACAAATGCATACAGTTGTAAGGTAAAAAGAGAAAGAAAAGTACTGAAGAACATATTGTACAAGGCAGTAACGCACAAAGATGCAACATACTACTACTTCTTCTTTTGGCTGTTCCCATTAGGGGTTGCCACAGCAGATCATCTGTTTCCATTTCTTCCTGTCCTCTGCATCTTGCTCTGTCACACCAACCACCCTGCATGTCTTCTCTCACCACTTCCATAAACCTTATCTTAGGCCTTCCTCTTTTCCTCTTACCTGGCAGCTCCATCTTTAGCATCCTTTTCTCAATATACCTAGCATTTCTCCTCAGCACATGTCCAAATCAATGCACTCTCGCCTCTCTGGCTTTGTCTCCAAACTGTCCAACCTGAGCTGACCCTGTAATATACTGATTCTTAATCCTGTCCATCCTCATCATACCCAGTGCAAATCTTAAACATCTTTAACTCTGCCACGTCCAGCTCTGACTCCTGATTTTTTGTCAACGCTACCATCTCCAACCCATATAACCTAGCTGGTCTCGCAACCCTCTTGTAGACCTTCCCTTTCACTCTTACTGCTACCAGTCTGTCACAAATCACTCCTGACACTCTTCTCCACCCACTCTACCCTGCCTGGACTCTCTTCTTCACCTCTCTTCCACAATCGCCATTACTCTGAACGGTTGATCCAAAGTGTTTAAACTCATCCACCTTCGCCAACTCTACTCCATGCATCCTCACCATTCCTCTATCCTACATCTCATTCACACACAGATATTCTGTCTTAGTCCTGCTGACCTTCATTCCTCTCCTCTCTAGAGCATATCTCCACCTCTCCAGGGTCTCCTCATCCTGGTCCCTACTCCCGCTACAGATCACAATGTCATGTGGAAACATCATAGTCCATGCGGCCTCCCATCTGATTTTGTCAGTCAACCTGTCCATCACCATTGCAAATAAGAAAGGGCTCAGAGCTGATCCTTGATGTAATCCCACCTGCACCTTAAATGCATCTGTCACTCTCACCGCATATCTCACCACTGTCGCATTACCCTCATACACATCCTGTACCACTCATATTCTCTGCCCCTCCCGACTTCCTCAAACAATACCACAACTCCTCTCTAGACACCCTGTCATATGCTTTCTCTAAGTCCACAAAGACACAATGCAACTCCTTCTGACCTTCTCTACACTTCTCCATCAGAGCAAACATTGCATCTGTAGTGCTCTTTCCCAGCATGAAACCATACTGCTGATCACTAATCATCACCTCCCTTCTTATCCTAGCTTCCACTACTCTTTCCCATAACTTCATGCTGTGACTGATCTATTTTATCCCTCTATAGTTACTACAGCTCTGCACATCACCCTTATTCTTAAAAAATGGTACCAAAACACCTTTTCTCCACTCCTCAGGTATCCTCTCACTTTCCAAGATTTCATTAAACAATTTGGTTAAAAACTCCACTGCTATTTCTCCTAAGCACCTCCATGCTTCCACTGGTATGTAATATGGACCAACAGCCTTTTCATTCTTCCTCCTCTTCATAGCTATTCTTACTTCCTCCTTGCTAATCTGTTGCACTTCCTGATTCACTATCCCCACATCATCCAACTTTCTCTCTCTCTCATTCTCTTCATTCATCAGCCCCTCAAAGTACTCTTTCCATCTGCTCAACACACTCTCCTCGCTTGTGAGTATGTTTCCCTCATTATCCTTTATCACCCTTACCTGCTGCACAGCTTTCCCAGCTCGGTCCCTCTGTCTAGCCAATCGGTACAGGTCCTTTCCTCTCTCCTAAGTTTCCAACCTTTCATACAACTCTCCATACGCCTTATCCTTTAGCCACCTCTCTCTTTGCCATGCTCCTCATCTCCTTATACTCCTGTCTACTTTCTTCATCTCTGTGACAATCCTGCTTCTTCTTCGCCAACCTCTTTCTCTATATACTCTCCTGTACTTCCTCAATCCACCACCAGGTCCTCTTGTCCTCCATCTGTCCAGATGTCACACCAAGCACCTTTCTAGCTGACTCCCTTACCAGCTCTGCTTTAGTTACCCAGCTATTTGGTAACTCTTCACTGCCACCCAGTGCCTGCCTTAACTCTTTCCTGAACTCCATCTCACAATCACCCTTTTTCAAATTCCACCATTTGATCGTTGGCACTGCCCTCACACTCCTCATCCTTTTCTTGATCACCAATGTCATCCTACAGACCACCATTCTATGCTGCCTAACTACAGTTTCCCATCACCACGTTACAGTCTCCAATCTCCTTCAGACTGGCCCTCCTGCATAGGATGTAATCCACCTGTGTGCATCGTCCTCCACTCTTGTATGTTACCCTATATGCTCCTCCCTCTTCTTAAACTACGTATTCACCACATTCACACAAAGATGCAATATACATACTAAGAAATGCACTTGGCTAGTAGACAGAAATCAGCACAAAATAAAATATGAAATTAAAGGAATAGATGAGTGGGTTTACTAATATTAAAACTTGCATCACTCTTATTTTTACAGAATTAGAAGCAGACAGATCATAAAATTAAGGGGACTTCATGAGTATTTAGAAATCGGCACTTTAGACTAGAAAATGAATATACACTTTTTACAGAGCCACCAGCATGTCAGAAAGCCATAACAGTTGGCTAGTACTTATAGAGTATAAAAATATAGTATGAAAAAAGAAAAAGACTGTTTCTACTGCTGTTTGAGTATTGCTTTGTTCATATGCTTTCTACAGAGCTTGTTGCAGTAATGCCATAAAATCATTGCGCTTAGCTAACATTCAGTAATCAGTGCAAAATAAAATATGAAATGAAATGAGCAGAAAGCTCTGTTTACTAATGTTTTAGCTTTGCATTGTTCATATGCTTTCTTGCAAGGCAGCTCATAACATTCCTGAAAAGCTAGTTTTCTATGAGGATAAAAAGCACAGGTGAAACTAATTAATGACTCAGAGAAAGCTGTTGAGAGTACAACTGCAATATAGTATGAAAAAAATACAAAGACCGTTTCTACTGCTGTTTGAGTATTGCTTTGTTCATATGCTTTCTACAGAGCTTGTTGCAGTAATACCATAAAATCATTGCACTTAGCTAACATTCAGAAATCAGTGCAAAATAAAATATGAAATGAAATGAGCAGAAAGTTCTGTTTACTAATGTTTTAGCTTTGCATTGTTCATATGCTTACTTGCAAGGCAGCTCATAACATTCCTGAAAGGCTAGTTTTCTATGAGGATAAAAAGCACAGATGAAACTAATTAATGACTTGGAGAAAGCTGTTGTGAGTAGAACTGCAATTTGAGATGGAATCTGGCTGAGACCTTTGAAACTTCCTGTAAGCGCCCCTTCCCCAACCCCCTAGCCAAAGATGGGACATGCTCAGAAAGGTAGACTGAAAGTGTAAACAAAGGCAGAATCAAAACAAAAAATCTCTGTGAATGCCCTTTTAATATTAAATTTTACTGTTAAGGTGATCCTCCTTGAAAGAAATCAATGAATGTATACCTGAAACCTTATTGTGGTCCCTTAACCAACTGATACTGGCAAAAAAGATTAGTTGTGTAAAATCTTAGCATAACCTTAGATGTCCTTCTCTTCCATGTTGCAGTATTCACACCAGTGGGATCCTTCACCTCAGGTGACCTGAACGTCCAGCTCCTATGCCAAAGCTTAAGCCTGGTTGCTGTCAGGTGCATGGGACATTACATGCAGGGCCATAAACCATGGGCCATAAATGTGTCGTCCATATGCACAGACCTCAGAATTGACTGCCCAGTCAAACAACAGTTTAAGGAAAACAGGAAGGATGCCATCCAGAGAAGCAAAAGGTCATAAGGGGGGGTAAGGAGGGAGGGAGGAAGGAATACTGCAGCATGGAAGAGAATGTCATCTATGGTTATGGTAAGATTTTACACAACTAATCTATGCCCTTCTATTCACATGTTGCAGTATTCTCACTAGTGGGAGTACCACAGCGCAAGCATGACAAAGTGTGGAGGAAGAGGTAGCAGTGTCCAGGAAACCATGGAGGATGGCTCTTGTAAATCCTGCCCTAGCTCTGGAGATGTCCAATTTATAATGCTTGGCGAAGGTATGTACAGAGGACCACGTGGCTGCCTCTAGAATAGTAACCATGTCCAGGCCTTTGAGAAAGACCCCTGGAGAGGTCACTGCTCTAGCAGTGTGTGCTTTTACAGTGTAGGGCAACACTCTACCATGGAAAGAGTAACAGAAGGTAATAGTTTTGCGTATCCAGGAGGATAATGTCTGCTTGGATACAGCTTTCCCCATGACCCTGGGGTGAAATGATACAAAGAGCTGATTGGACTTTCTAATGTATTTGGTCTTGTCCAGATAAAACCTCAATGGCTTGTGAACACTAAGGGAATGGAGTACTCTCTCACTGTCATTCATTGGTGAAGGGGAAAAAGGTGGGTAAACAGACTGATTAATTTGGGCATGAATGAGGGGTTGCTACACATAGTTACCCTGTCTTTGTGGAAGATAGTGTAGGGTGGAGTGGCCATGACTGCTTGTAGCTCAGAGACTTTCTTAGCTGAAGTAATGGCTACAAGACAGTCTTCCAGGAACACATCTTTAAAGTGGCAGAAGCTTCCGGTTCAAAGGGGGCAGTGGTAAGTTTCTCCAGTACAAAGTTCAGGTCCCATGAAGGAGGGATAGGTTTTTTTGGTAGTCTGATATGAAGAACCCCCTTAAGAAAAAGTTTCACCTCTAATCTCGATAATAGGGGGTGGATCAATAGGTAAGCAGGCTGACAAATAAATGAACTTTCACTAAAGAGTATGAAAATTCTGATTTTTGGAGCTCACACACATAGGCTAGGACTAGAGGAACATCCACTTGGAAGGGGTCTAGTTGCCTTTGGAGACACCAACTTGAGAACCTTTTCCATTTTGATACATAGGATCTCCTGGTAATGGGTTTCCTGGCCTTTTCAGGATATATAGCACGTCCTCAGAGTAGAGGTGTCTGAAAAGGATCAGAAGTTTATCACCCACAGGGTTAGGCTGAGGGTTTTCAGATGAGTATGAATGACGGATCCCTTCTTTTGTGTGAGAAGGTCCACCTTGTGAGGCACCTTGTGGTGATTGCCCTTGGCAAAAGATAGAAGAAGGGGGAATCAATGCTGCCTTGGCCAATAGGGGGTCATCAGCAAGATTTCTTGTTTGTCCTTCTTAATTTTCAGCTGGACCTTCTGAATGAACAGGAAGGGGGGGGGATGGCAGAAAGGAACAACCCCTTCCAAGAAATTGAAAAGGCATCCACTTTCCACATTAGTGGGGATGGGAGTCTGGAGCTGAATAGCTGTAATTGTCTGTTCCAAGGAGAGGCAAACAGATCAATCTGTGGTGTGCCCCATCGATGGACAATGTCTAAAAAAAATCTGTGTAACATCCATTCATGATGTTGAGAGAGTGACTTGCTGAGGGCATCTGCCTTATGATTGTCCTGAGATGGGATGTAGACCACCTGCAGTGCGACATTGTATTGGGTGGCCAACTCCCATGCCTGTATTGCTAGCCTGCACAGTAAGTAGGATCTGGCCCCTATTTGCTGATGTACCACATCATAGTGGTGTTGTCTGTGAAGACTTGAAGGTGACCCTGGTTGTATTAGAGGGAGGAATGTCTTTAGAGCTAGAAGAGCAGCAGTCATTTCCCTCACATTGATAGGTTTTCTCTGGAGGGAGGGATCCCATTGAGCCTGTACCTTGAGACCGTTCTTAGTGCCCCCCATCCTAGATCTGTGTGCATGAACTGCACTAGCTTGGTGAGTTGCAGAGGAAGGCCTGGGTTCTGGCTTAATTGTTGGATCGACCACCTCAACACCTTCTTCAGGCAGGTTAGGAAGGGCACCTGAAATTCCAGGGGGTGATTGTGTTGGGACCAGACATTTTAAAAGTACCACTGGAACTTTCTCCTGTGCAACCTGGCAAGGGGCAACATAGGAAGAGTAGATGCCATGAAGCCTAGAAGACAGAGGAATTGCCTGGCAGAGATGTGGTTGACTAGAAGCAATTCTTGGAAGTAGTTGTTTAGGGATGAGACCTTGTCTTGAGGAAGGAAGGCCTTTATCAAGTCTGTCCTTATTCTGCAGCCCAAGAAGGTTTGGTCTTGGGATGGAGTAAGGGAGGATTTTGTTAGGTTGAGAGTAAACCCCAGATTTTGAAGGAGGGATGTAGTGAATTACAGGTGTGTCCTGACAATATTTGCCTCTTCTTGCTTGGATTAAGAGGTTGCTCAGATAAGGGGTACGTTTGTATGCCTTTTGTTCAGCAGTAGGCAACTGCTGGTGTTGTAGATAAACCAAAGAGCAAGGCAGTAAACTGAAAGTGCAAGGATGGCACAGCACAGCATAAAAATCTCCTGTAGTCTGGGTGAATGGGGATATAGAGGTATGCCTCCTTCAGGTCCAAAGTAGACATGAAAGCACTGGGTGTCAGTAGTGGAAGAAGGCTTTGAAGGGATAGCATGCGGAAGGAAGGTAGGGGTTTAACAGGGGCAGGTCCAGTACAGACCTCCAACGGCCCTCCATTTTGGGGACCAGGAACAGCCTGAAGTAAAACCCTTGACCCGTTTGGCATTTGGGAACCCTTTCTATGGTCCCCTATGATAGTAAATCTTGGATGATCTGGGGGTGGCATGTGGAGTTGTTTTTTTTTAGAGGGAGGTGTTATGCCTTTTGGTACGGGTTTTTTCTGCCAGGTCTTAAAGTACTTTTCCACTACTGATAAAACCCAGTGGTCTGCAGTGATATGTTGCCAAAGAGGTAGACAGTGAAAGAGGTGGGTAGAGAGGGGAAGGTGGTTTAGGCAGTCACACATTGTTTGGCCTGTCTGGAAAGGGCTGCCTGGGGGTGTATTGGGAAGAGGCAGTCCTGGGGGATTAAGTTTTTTTAAACCCTTTCTTGTGTTTTGAGGAGGAAGAGGAAGGTGTGTAGGGTTTTAGGGACAAATGGCTGACAAATATTACAGGTCATACGGTCGTGGGACTGGCCTAAGCAGAAAAGACAAAGCTCATGGGAATCCTTGTGTGGAATATAGCAACCGCACTTACATTTTCCCTTCCTAGATGACATTGGCTATAAAAGAGCAGCAGCAACCTAATCCTAAGTGAAAATAAAGATTTCCCAATGGGGTACTTATCTGTATCATCTTCCAAAGTGCAGAGCGAAATGAGCAAACTGTTTGACTGCAACAGAGAAGTTCTGAGGTCTGTACATGCAGACGTCACATTTATGGCCCACGGTTTATGGCTCTGTGTATGACGTTCCAGGCACATGACAGCAACCAGGCTTAACCTTGGCATAGGAGACGGACGTTCAGGTTACCTGAGGCAGAAGATCCCACCAGTGAGAATACTGCAACATGTGAATAGAAGGACATTAAAAAGTTCTCCCACCAGTCTGTGTAGCAAAAGGAGCAGCAGTGCTCAGAATATGATCTTTCACAGATACAGTGCAATGCCATCCACCAAACACTTGGGGGTGGTCTGTTCCTACACATACCATTTAAATAATTATGAAAGAAAAATTCTCAAAAAAAAAAAAACAGGCATCACAACAAGCAGCATAAATGGCTCAGCTCCTGGTCACTGAAACAAATCGCCGTGATTCAAAATGAAAATTAACTGTAGCAAAACTGCAAATGGTAAAAAAGAAGAAATGGCAAATTCAGAGTGTGTAAGAATAATACAAGATGCTGTCCTAGAATCTGATACTATCGTCACTGTCAACCATACTTTCTTAAGGGGTGCTAGAGTAATGTAATACACGCAATAAAAAATTTTGCAAAGGTTTTCATGAATACCACTTAAGCTCAGGCTTCCAGTAGCAGTATTGTAGGGTTTAGCTATATTGTTTTCTGTTATACACTGTAAAAGGGGGCAAGCATCTCCTTTAATCTACCATTTGCACACTACAGAGCAATGTTGGCTGTCGAGAGTTAATGGAAGCACTAGCCTTCACCTCACGGTGTGTAACAAAGTAGCTAGCTAAACAATAAAATGAGGACAAAGTGAAAAAAATGTTGTTTCCCTACGGGCTGCTGACTGCTTGTTAGCTGATTCTCAGATTATTGTAAACAGCATTATTATTTACTCTGACTGTCATTGTCTTAGCATGTCAGTGCTCTTATTATATGCAAGACTCAGAGAAAAGGATAAGAGGTGAGATTTTTTTAATTTTTTTATTACTCTTTTTTTCCTAATTTGTGGAACATCAGAAGCAGTGACATTAGAGAGTGAGGTGTGAGGGCACAGTTTCCAATGCTGGGGAAGGGGGGATTGCAACAAAATATATGTTTTAATACTGTGTACAAGTCTTCGAGTTCTGAGTTACTGTACTTGTGATGCTCTTGCTTTTTCAGATATTTTGTTATTGTGAAGTTGTGGACAAAGGTTTGAGAAGATATCACTTAATCATTACAGACCCAATGAAACATGCCTAGTATAAGACAGAATTATACATTTAAAATGTTGTTTGATTTTTTCCCAGAGGAACAAAGCTCCTTCAAGCTTCCTTTCAGCAGTTGCACTACGGAAAAAAGGCATCAAGTGATAGAAACAAATTACATAAGAAATGTATACAGGCAAAGTTTTAAGCCACTAGGATCCCACTACTCCTCTCCGAAAGGATGAAAGCAATACTTGTACTATCAAAGAGAAAAATACAAAAATATAGCTGTGTGTGTAGATATGTGGGAGAACTAACTGAATTTTACTAATAGAGCAAAACTAATAAAGGTGCTTCTCAACTTTCACACTCTGCACTAGTTACCCAAGTACAGAGCTTTGTTTTCAATTTCAGTGAAGTACAGTTTTCTGCTGATCACAGATGTGACTTCACTTTTGCTGAATAGCAAGAAGTTGCTATGAAATAGGCAATCTATGAATCAGTAATAAAGAACATCCTGAGCATTTGGGAACAATTAATTTGTAATATAAAATCCCAGGTGATTTAAGATGCTACAAAAATCCACTCAACTTTGAAAGTTGTTGTTTGTCTTTCAGCTTTTCCCAGTTAGGGGTCGCCACACACCAAGGTACCAGCTCGAAGTCCAACCTTCAACGAAGGCACGCCCATTTACGCATGTCTTTCAAACGCCCACCCAACCGTATGGTGGACATACAGAAGGCAGTCCCCGCACTCCAGCCGAGAATCGAATGGGAGAACCTCTTGCTGTGAGGCAACAACGTTACCGCTGCACCACCGCGGATTTATTCAACTTTGAAAGTACATTCAGAAATATACATACATGGGAATAAACAGACAAGAATTGATTTAAAAAAAAAATGTAAACAGCTACTCCTCTTGATAATACATGTATATATGAGAAATAAATTCATGGGTAACAACAGATTCAAGTCCACTTTATTATTCCATCATCTAATAAAATTCTGCATACAGACGTCTTTATTGTTTTGAGAAAACGAAATACTCAAGTATGTCGCAAAAAGCTTAGGCAAAGTATATTGGTTCAGAGTATGACAGTAATCAAATAATGCAAATAACATGGAGTTAGCTGAATTTAATTTATATTTACATGCTTTATTAGAATAATGTTTAATCATGATTATGATTCCATCAAAATTTCACCCTATTATCAAGGAATGTCTCCTCAGTGTACATCCTAGAGATCTGTAGACGCTGATTTATTACATGTACCCTGGTTTTGCAAGTTATATAAGGGGTATATTTTTAACAAGCTTAGCTCTCTTTAAAAAAAAAAAATCATTGACCACAAAAATTATATGACAGCAGACAATCTTGGGTTATATAAACACTTCTATTAACAAGGAAGCCAATATTCTTCATACTGTGTTCTTTGCACTGGAGAAATAATATATTTCAGAGTATAAAGACATGCTTCATTGTAGAGTATACAGAAATTTGCATTGTAGTTTGTTTTTATTTTGTGTTACATTTACTATTGCTTTTAAAATTATATATTGACTCATCTTTTATGTTTTTCAGATAAAAACGTCAAAAAGTAAATAAAATGTTAAATACCAGTTCATTTACATAGTGCTGCTCAGTTTTTGCTACTGTTTAAGAGGGACATTTCCAAAAGAAAATGAAAAACTTTTCATCTTGAGTAAATGAGATGCATTTCATAAGAAAATATCTAAAGGTAAACCTGTCAGCTGCAGCCTGCTGTTCTTTTATGGAAAATGAATTATGTAACAGGAAAGACACCCTCAATGTTTACTAAATGCACATGCAATATTCCATAATGAAAACTGCTCATTTACTAAATGATCATTTTCCTATCTGCTAGCAACACACACACACACACACACACACACTAAAGGAAAACATAGCCGTTTTAACAACTTACTCTTCCCAAAGACAGGTACAGACAGTGATAGTTTAATTACAATCAACTGACAACTTGAGGCTTGATGTACTTAAATTTTTTTCTTGCCTGCCATGCTAATATAAGAACTTTCAGTTCTGGTGTGAAGCAAGCTGCGTAACTTCACAGAACTACATCTTCCATTTTACTACATGGGCAAAACAAATACAGACTGCAGTTAAAAAAGGAACAAATAGGGAAGGGCTTCAAAAATGGATACAGTGACAGGCAGTTTTACCTTTACAAATTCAGCAAAAACAGCTGTTTTACATTTTTTCTGAAACAAATACTACAGATACAAATTCATAGATATCAAAAATGCATTTATGTTTAGAAGAGCTGTGCAAACTGCTAACACAGCTTGCTGTTTCTAAACAAATAGCATACACCAGGTCTTATGGTGTATGTTTGTGAAAATGTTGGGTCCTAAATTACAGGTAAAAAGGTCTGGCAATAGATTGTCTAAAAAAACATACATGTAAATGAACTTTCTACAGTAAGTACAGTACTCTGTGGAAAAAAAAAACAAAATCAGAGAAATAACACGTACATTGCTACTTTATCAGCTGATTTATAAAATAACCCTCCCTGATTAGTCCTACAGTTGGGTTTATCCTTTCCATCAATCAAAACTTGGTATCCTTTTCTCAGACGTTCCCATACTTGGGGGTGATCATTAGCCTGCGAAAATGCACATCATTATAAAATGTTTCTAGTAAATAGTTTTTGCCTGTCACACCTTCCAGTCTGCCCCGAAGCAAAATTAAGAAACATAAATTATGATTCTGCAACCTCTGCTAGCAAGCAACATACTGGCAAACAGTTGAAACCAAAAAGCCAAAAGCCAATAAAAATAAGAAATCAGCAGGTCATAGAAACTTCAACAGGTACAATAGCCAGTAAACGTGCAGTAAAATGAAAAAACTGTACAAAATGGTGGATTAGCACTTTTGTTTATTAAATATAAACTTCTTCAGATATGTAATAAATGAAAGTGCCACTCCACCATTTTTGTACTAGCCTGTAGGTTTCTTATTAACATACTAGCAAACACTTGACCTTACATGGAGCTCTGTGAGCTGTGGCTGGTAAGAATGGCTCCCTACTACCCAAAAGTGGTTGTAAGAAAGGCATTTCTGACCCATTGAGGAGGATCCTTTCATAAGTCAACTGATAAAGTAGAAAGATCTAACATCAAAGGCCAATCATGATGGTCCTATGGTGGAGGCTAAATCTGTATCAGTTAAGCCATCAGTGTGAAAGGAGTCACAGGACCATACCAGTACAGATCTTAAAAGTCCAAGTCCTGGAATACAACCTTGCCAAGAGAGGCCCGACTCATACAGCTACAGCTCATACAACACATGGGGAAAGGATGCACAGCAGATTAAGCAGATTAAACTGTCTCAATGCAGGAGTCTGTAAGAACATATTCTAAAGCAGCCACCTCTATGACACTGACAGATGGAGCCATGACTGCAGCTCAGGAGACTTGTCTTTGACTAGAGGACCCAGTCCCTGAACAGTCAGCTTGGTGTGGAATAACCAAGCTTACCTGTCCTGAGGAAGGAAAGGAATTCCCATCTAACACTACAGATCACAGTAGAGATGAGGTGCTCCACTCTGCCAGCAAGTAAGTGTGACAAAATCACTAGCAGTTCATTTGTGGACTACTTCAGCACTAATGTCACTGCATGTCATGCTAGGTATGGGTACAGTACTGTGATGAGAATAAAATAATAAAATTCAAGTCACTCAACAATCATGGCTCACCAATGGGGCTTTGTATTAGAACAGTACCTTGCAGAATACACAATAGCAAGTCCTGCCTAAACCCCGCCCACCATCCAACAATCGGTGACGTCTTAGAAGAGTTAAGTAATATTCGTACCGGTGGCAGCATGAATATTGTCTATTTGTAGCCGTATCTCAAGTGGCAACTGTCATGTTTAATTACACAGAATTAATTGATAAATTAAAAAGGATGCCTTGATTCCATTCACTGTACATTTACTGTGTAATTCTAAGAGAAGTAGGAATTAATTTATTAAACATGATACAGGTATTCCATTAACTGGACATGTACACTGAAAAAGTAAGAGAAGTCAGACTTAATTAATTTATTAATCACGATGCATGCATTCCATTCACTGTACATTAATGGTGTAAAAATAAAAGAACTAATAAAACAGCTGATGAATGCTTAGCAGTCACACCACATTCATACAACTAACTATAACTAACCACCTGTATTCATAATGGCATACACAAGTTATTAGTACACTTGCGCCATTTATTTTTACTTAGGCAGACACAGAACACTTAATAGTTAGAAAACATTTGCGGCAGTAAGGAGAAATGTCTGTGGAACAGCAATACAGATGTAAAGTGTCAGACTACCAAAAAGAATACGCATTTGTTGTCACTTACCATAAGATGCCTGGAAACTCCACAAGAAAAAAACAATCAGAAATGAGGGACGTCGCAAGCATTGTTAGGATGATCTTTGTTTAGTAAAGTACCGCAACACTGACAAGAATATAAGGTGCATACTTTCAAATGCCTCAACCACACAAGAACACACTGTGTAATATCAACTGAAACTCAACCACAAAGGCAAGGTTTTTACAAACATGGGGGGGGCGCACAGTTGACCAGAAGTCCAAGTCAGTTCCAGGGCACAGCTCAGAACCCTCTTAATTTTTTGCCTCAGTCAATGGGAATATCTCACCACCCATGATTCATTGCGATTCCTGAAATTCCCTGATGTGACCAAGACAACGGATAAACTGATTATCAAAGTCTTTGGTATACTTCTCCACATAAATTCATCTAAATGGCTGGGAACCATGTGTTGCAAGATGCCATTCATGGTCTTAAGATGTCTCTTGCAATGCAACCACATGGACTCCACAGCAATGGTGTGGGCACTTGTAATTGCGTCCACAAAATTCTGACTGGTTTTGCTGTTTGATGTTTGTAATTCATGTCTGGAATTTCTGCAGTGCCTTGATAAGCTTCCCACTGGTTGGAAATAATGACTGTTCCAGGTAAAACAAGCCTTTGTATGATGGGCAGTAATGTGGCTGCATCTAATTTTTTCACAAAGGTCGGATAACCCAGTTCTTCAGTGCAGTCATACATTCCAAACACCCATCTGTCCATTTTAGTCAATGTTCTCCCATGATTATACTTGGCTCTTACTAGTAGACTTTTGTCAATCTGGACCTCCTTTCCAGGAACACCGAGTAACACTGGGTCCTGGAGAAGTTTCCAAGTGCAGACATCTCATAAGAACTGATACCAGTCCACTACTGAGTTAGTCAAGACTCCAAGGTGGTCTGCTACCATATGGACAGGTACCTTTCTAGCCCACCAGTACACTATCTTTAGAAGTAATTGGACAGGCAAAGTACAGTTGTGTACACTTACCATAAATGTAGATGTTCGAGTGTATTAATTGTTGCAGTCATTACATTTGGGTAATCATGCTGGCAGGTTGCCCTCAGCCGGCCTGAATTCCAAAGTCTTGGGTCCTGCGTCGGCTGCTGTCACCCCTTCCCTGACGTCAGGTCGTTAGGGGTATAAAAGAAGCAGCCAACGCCATTTTCTTCAGTTTTTCTTGACCCATGTCAGTTGCCCCCAAAAAAAGGGTAGCCAAATTTTATATATATATTCATAAATACACCTATATAAATTTTACCTTCATCTATAAGCAAATACACCACCTAGGTAGTATAAATCAGAGAAGGAAAGATAAGATCCAAAAGAAAAAAGGGGGAAGGCGGGTGGGCAACCTGGACTGCAACAGTGAATACACTCAAACATCTACATTTATGGTAAGTGTACACAACTGCACTATGTTCTTCGTGTTTCACTGCTGCAGTCATTACATTTGGGTAGAGTCCCAAAGCTATGGTTGGGTGGCTGGAACTAGACAGCAGTAGGAGCGGCTATGAGGCCCTGCAGGACTGCAGTGGCAAAGCCTGCCCTGGATTTAGAGCAGAGTGGCGGATGATAATGCTTTGTGAAGGTGTGCACTGAACTCCAAGTAGCCGCCTCTAAAATATCTCTGGTTGGTACTCCCCTGAGAAAGGCTGCTGAGGTGGCTGCAGCCATGGTGTAAGTAGCAGAAACGAATGCAGTGGCCTAACCACTTAGAAATAGTTTGCTTTGAGATAGGCTTTCCTTGTGATCCTGCAGCATAAGCCACTAGTAATTGCTCTGTCTTCCTGAAAGCTTTGGTTCTGTCCAAGTAGAATCTAAGCTGTCTGTGTATGTCCAAAGAATGCAGATTTCTCTCCCCCTTGTTCTGTGGATTTGGGTAAAAGGTTGGCAAATGGATGGCTTGGTTAAGAGCCACACTGGACACTACTTTAGGCATAAATGTTGGGTTTGTCCTCAGGGAGACCCTGTCTGGATGAAAAATGATGAAAGGTTCCACAGCCATGAGTGCCTGTAGCTCTGAAACTCGTCTTGCAGAAGTAATTGCTAAGAGCAGAGCTGTTTTCCAAGATAAAAACTTCATATCAGCAGTAGCAGCTGGCTCAAAAGGAGGCAGTGTGAGCTTTTCCAAGACATAGTTGAGGTCCCATGCAGGTATTGGTAGTCTCCTTGGGGGCCTTAAATTTTTGGATCCTCTGAGGTACTGCCTTAATAAAGGGTGAGAAAAAAGTGGTGGCTCTGTGTTGTAATGAACCGAAATGGCAGAGGCATGAATTTTAATTGATGAAAAAGATAGGCCTTTGTCCAGCATCTCAGTTAAGTATTGCAAAATCTGAGGAATATTTGGTACCGCTGTATCGGTTCCTTGTGCCTGGTTCCAGGCACAGAATTTCTTCCATTTTCCAGCATAAGATTTTCTAGTACTAGGCCTTCTGGCTTCCAGAATGACATCCACACAGCTTTACTGAGTGGTGTTTTTTGGATGACTACATTATCCGCCATGCTGCCAAGTTTAATGTCCTGAGTTGGCTGTGCATGATCTGATTGTTTTGCTGGGACAGTAATCAAGGTATTTGAGGTAAGGTCCAAGCTGGGTATAGAGATAAGTTCCTTAGTATTAGATACGAGTACTGCCGTGACCAGTCTGGGGCAATCAGTATCATCTTTGGCTTCTCCTGTCTGACCTTTAGGAGCACTTTGGGGAGGAGAGGCAGTGGAGGAAAGGCATATACTGATAGGTTTTTCCAGCTGAAGGATAAGGCGTCCACCTTCCATGCTTGTATGTGATAAGTACTTGTGCAGAATCTTTTTAGCTGGTAATTGACAGGAGAGGCAAATAGATCTATGTCCGGGCATCCCCATTTCCTTGTTATCATGCTGAAGACTTGTGGATCCAGCTTCCACTCATGAGGATCCATGAGGTTTCTGCTTAGTTCGTCTGCCAGAGTATTTTCCTTTTCTGGCAGGAATTGTGCCTACAGATGTACTTGGCAAGTCAAAGCTGTGTCCCACAAATCATGTCTAGTTTGCAAAGGGGGTAAGAATGTGTGCCCCCATGCTTGTTTATATACCACATGACCATGGTGTTGTCTGTCTTTATCAGTAGTTGTCCTGGTTGATGTAGGTCCTTGAAGGCTGTCAGCGCATTTTGAACAACTAACATCTCTTTTTGATTGATATGTAGATGCATTTGGTTTGAGGACCATGTGCCCTGAATGCATCTTCCTGCCATGTGGGCTCTCCAGGCATAGTATGATGCATCCGTGTCTGCCTGGCTGGAGGTAGTGTGAATGGCTGTCCCTTGTTCTGGTGACAAGCCTTTGCCCACCATCAAAACTCCTGTTGCAGGAAGGGAATGAGAATAATGACTGTTTCCAGGCTGTGGCAATGTTGAGCCCAAACACTTTTTAGGTACCATTGAAGTTTCCTCATATGCAGTCTTGCATATGGAATTAGTAGGATGCAGGAGGCCATGAAGCCTAAAACCTGCAGAATATTTCTTGCAGATAACTGGGTCTTTGTTGCCAACATTTTGAAATAGGTAGTCAGTTGCTTTTGTTTGTCTGGCGTGAGATAAGCCATCTGGGCAGTTGTATTCAAGCTTGCACCCAGGAATATTATCTCTTGTGAGGGTACTAGTTTTGATTTCTTTTTGTTGACTGTGTACCCTAGGCATGTTAGAAGTTTTTTCACAAATGTCAGATGTTGAAGAAGAATGTCCTTGTTCTCTGCTTGAATGAGACAGTCATCCAAGTAAGGATATATTTGTATTCCCCTTTGTCTGCAGAATGTAATTACTGGTGCCAGGCATTTTGTAAAGACCCTGGGCGCAGTAGATAAGCCAAAGGGCATTGCAGAGAATTGGTAATGCATTGAACCAGCCTTGAATCTTAGGTATCTTCTGCATGACTGTCTAATTGGAACATGCAGGTATGCCTCTTTTAGGTCTAAAGTCACAAGCCAAGCATTCTTGCCCAGCATGAGCAGAAGCTGTTGCAAAGTCAACATTTTGAATTTCGGAATATCCAGGAAAGTGTTCAGAATAGATAGGTCCAGTATCGGTCTCCAGGCCTTGTCCTTTCTGGGTACCAAGAACAGTCGAGTAAAATCCTTGTCTCTGCTCTTGCTCTGGTACTTGTTGAATGGCCCCCATGTCCATGAGGGATGACACTTGTTTCTGTGCCTCTGCCCATTGATTTTTTGGCGGATCTGGACAGCCGTTTGCCTTTGGCAGAGTATGGAAATGGAACTTGTAGCTTTGTGACACTATGTTTAGAACCCACTTGTCCTGGGTTATGATGTGCCAATTTTGAGCAAAAAGTGCTAATTTTCCCCCTAAGGGTGCTGCCAGAAGATAAGTGCTTGGTGCTGGCAGGGGGAAGTCATTGGGACTGTTTTCTGTATGTTTGTGATCTATCTTCTCCAGCTTTGGAGGTAGAAGCCCCCCATTGCTTGGGCCTGTAAGAACCTTGCACCTGGGATCTGACCCTTTGAGGTCTGTCTGACACAGGAAAGGACCAATTTTTTGTAGGCCAGTGTCTACTAAACCTAGGTGGCTGTACTTGTAAAAAATCTTTGACAGTTTGCATAGATTTAGCTTTGTCCTCCATTTTCTTTAACACCTCTTCTGCCTTAACACCAAACAAAGTATCATGCTGTAAAGATGCATATAGTAATTTTACTTTAACATGATCAGGCAGATTTTGTTCCTTTAACCAAGCATGCCTCCTAATTACAGAACCCATAACTGCGGCCCTGCAGGAGGCCTCCAAAGAATCAAAACCACATTGCAAAGTATGTTTTCCAACTTGTTCTGCTGTATACAATTAAATCCTGCATTTCCTTATTTTCTGCACATTCAGAATTTAACAACATTTTCTGTTTAAGCAATCCCATGACATGTTGCTGATACTTAAGCATATGAAATTGACAGTTTAAGGCCCTTAAAGCCAAAGTTGCAGATGTGTAAACCTTTTTTCCCCATCTATCCAGTGCCCTTGAATCTCTGTCAGAGAGGGTTGTTTTTTTTTGCAGTGGAAGCCTTAACTCCCTTTGAACCCTGTGAAATAGTTTCTGGGTCAGCAGTAGGGTTTCTAAAAAGAAATTTGTGAGAGTCAGGAACCCTGTAATATCCGTCAGGCTTAAGAGGATCTGGGGGTAAGGAGTCAGGGGTCAGACTAGACTCCGAAAATACATCATCTACAATGTCTAACACAGGTGGAATGGCTAGAGGCCTGTGCTGAAGTAGTAAAATAAAATCCCTGAGCCTCTTTTTAGATTCTGAAAAATCTTGGCTCTCCCACTGGAAATGCTCCCTCATGGTATGCAAGGTTTCCCCAAAGGGATAGTCCTCAGGAGGAGATGCTGAAGGTATAGATTCTTCAGCATCGGAATCCTCATTCGGGGGGGGGGGGGTATTCCTAATCAGAAGAGGAATCAGAAGAAATAGAAACCTGATCTGAAAATTCGTAGTCAGTGTCTTGCCTAGGTCTCTTATCAGAAGGGGGATGGGAACCCCTGATCAAGGTAATCAAGTCTTCGGCCATTTTGAGCATTGAGGCCTGTCCATGTTGCTCTTGAGTTTGTTTCCTTGCTTTAGAAGGTGCTTTAGTCTTTGCCTTTGAAGCTGAAGTCGTTTTAATGTAAAGATGTTTAGGTCTGAATACACCCTCAGAAGCCAGTACCTGCTCAGCGACTCCAGACTCACCTGAGTGATTAGCGTCCGAGGCTCCAATACCTTGAGTATCCAGCGGCATGGCCGACTCCACGTGGGAGTCGGTAGCGGCCTGTGACTCTAAAGTAGCGGGGTGTCAGGGGCTGCGAAAGCACCTCACTGAGAACTGGCGAACCGGCAACTGGCTTAGGAGAAGCTTCATTGTCAGTTTTGGGCCTCGGGTGTTTTTCTCTATCCTTTTCTTTGCATTTTTTTGTAAACTCTGGTAGTCGGATGGCTATCCAATGACATTTCAGGATAATTAAACCGGTGTCCAAAAAAGTTTAAAGCAAAATCATACCGACGCTTAATAGTGCGTTGGTTAAATCTAGCACAAAACCGACAACCAGTAACGTTGTGATCAGGGCCTAGGCAAGGAATACAGTAAGAATGAAAATCCTTATGAAGTATTTGCTTTCCACAAGAAATACAATTATTAACTTTTCCTGACATCGGTCTGGAGTAAGACAAAAGTTTCCCCAATGGGGTACTAAGCTTTATTGAAGACTTCGGATCTGAAACTCAAACACGAAAATCTCAGGAGTTGGCCAACCGGCACTTGCGAACTGCTTCTGCTTCGGGCACCACACCGCAAGAAAGACTGAAGAAAATGACGTTGGCTGCTTCTTTTATACCCCTGACGACCTGACGTCAGGGAAGGGGCAACAGCAGCCGATGCAGGACCAAAGACTTTGGAATTCAGGCTGGCTGAGGGCAACCTGCCAGCAGGATTACCCAAATGTAATGACTGCAACAATGAAACACGAAGAACATTTTGCTTTACTGTAAAAATGTTCCGGACAGCATTCAATTTATACTTCTGCATTTCCTAGCTCTATACCTCTAAGCAAAGGAGGATCAAAGAGCAGTAAGAGATGCCTTAGAGCCACACTTAAGGCAGTGTTTGTCCTGCTACAGAATCCCAAATGACTGCAAAAATGAGATGACTGACAGCAAGGAAGAAGTAATGTCAGTTATGTAGCCGTCTCTGAATTTAGACATTTTGTCAGGTTTTGAGAAACAGCAAGCAAAATGTTTCAGTAAGTCCTGACCAGTTGTCTGTTAAGCTACACGTAAAAAAATTTGACATTTTATTTGACATTTGTTTACTGTGGTGCTCCAACTGGGGTAGTAGCCCATTTTCAGCAGTAAGAACCGGCATCTTTTTTAATATAGACACTAAACATCATAAAGTGCATTCCTCACCTGTGTGGTAAGTGGAAAGACTACCCTGGATTTCAAAGGGCGGGATACATGCATTTCATGTACGAGTTGTGAAAAGCTACTGCAGCAGTAAAATTACAGGGAAAACAATGTGTTTTTGCAAGTGCGTCTTCAGTAAACCTTATCTTGCATGGACTCATTGCCCTAAGGCAAAGGGAAGTGTGTTCCAACTAACATGAAACAAGTTAAACCCTGAACTCTGTTACATACCATGACTCCAAATGTGTTGATTCTTACTGTTGTATAATGTATCTATTATACCTATCTACCACTTGTATTGTAAATGTATTATGCAACTTGGAGCTTTTCTCCCCGGGCCTCCACTGAAAATGGGTCATTTTGGCCCAGTGGACTTCCCCGGTAATCAAGCTGGAAATAAATAAAAATAAATGAAACACCTGCAGCATTCCACAATCAGCAACGAATGTATGCATGATCAACAGTCAATGTAAGCATGATGTCACACTGAAGTCTGCATGGCTGTTAATCATGCATCTTTTTCATACCACAACATGCCCATTTCACCTAGCAATCACTAAGGCCATGACCACTTCTGCTCAGACCGGTCTGTGAGGTAATGTACTGATACAAAGCCACTGATGGTTACATCAAGTCAGTGTGGAATGAGTCAGAGCAACAGGGAAGGAGCTTGATATTTGGAGCACAGGGGGACAAAAATTATTAAAACAAATTCTAAAGCAAGTACCGACAGCAACTACTACTACCAGAGTGGAACAAACACTGACTACAACAAAGACCAGTGGGTAGATCTACCTATGGTACAAGAGAACACAACACTATTGTTAACACTGAAGGCGCTGCTAAACAACTGCAACTTCTTCCATCCCTGAATCACATAGATGAGCCACCAATCCAAGTAAAGCACCTTCAGGGAACACCTTACAATGAGAGATGGACCCTATCTCTCCCACTGATTTTTGACTTTACAAAGAAATAGGAAGATAATGAGATTGATTTAGGGATACAATCAAGACAGTCTTCTAAACATTGTTGGGAATTGGGCATGAAAACCTGACCACAGAAGGGGAGTTGAAGGATGCCCTCACATCTGTAAGCATGAAATTCCTGGCTTCTCTTTGCAGGGAATGATTTCCCCAGCATCATGATTATAGTCCTTGGCCCAAGCCAACCAATCCACAGATAGGGTGCATAAGCAGCTACGTTATTAAAATGTTATTACGGGGGGGGGGGGGGCTTTGCCTTCCCTGCACCCCTAGATGTGGGGAACTATGCCCTCTACACCCTCTAGCAACTATATATACTAACTCCAAGTTTTCCATAACTCAGAGTAGGGAGAATATTCTGCAACATCAGACTTAGTTTACAGTCCCCATTTTTGAAAGGAGTCTCGGCAGTCTATGAATCACAATCATGTTCCTTGTAATTACAACAGGTACATGTTTTTCTCAGACTGGTTCACTGCTGCTGCTGATGGAGACCAGAGTAAGCTCAAGTTCCTGCTAACCTAGGATAACTCCTTATCCCTGAACGGACCAGAAAGACATTCAATATGTAGGCTGGGCTAGGCTTTGACTAATCCACCAAACTACATTTCTGGTGATGAAACTTCCAACATTCACTTGTGCCACAAGAAGGGACCCTTAACTGGTCCTGTAATGAAGTTTTTTTCTACATTTGGCACAGGACTTGAGAAAGAAGTTTCAAATGCCAGAAAAAAATTAGAAGAAAAATAGCTTGTGACCACAGGAAGTTCTACTAATGAAAGCAAAGATCAAGATCCTTGCTGTACACATGTCAATCAATAAACCCCCCCCCCAAAAAACCCAGAAAAATAAACACATACATAAACTGGTGAATGCAGAGGGCAAGTATGTTATGCAACTGATTCACTATGTTACTGCACGTGTCATCACAGGTGCAAAGCTCTCGCTGACTGAGGGAACTTCAGACACTAATATATAATTTTTTGAATGGTGGGAAGGATGAAGTCCAGGCCAGGAAAAAAAATCTTCCAAGTTAGAGCTAAATAATTTGTCGAAAAGGAAATATACAACTCTGCATGAAGCAGTGATGAACTTCACATCTGACTGATGTACTTACTGTGATTTCCATCAAAATAATACCGTGAAGTAAAAAAAAAAACAAACAACAGTCATACAGAACTCTGCCAGAAGGACTCTGTCAAAACAGAGAAATGTATACAGAGGTATTTACAAAATACGTAGCTAACATACTGTCATGACAATGGGAGATTTGCAAACATCTATGCACAAATTTTCATAAAATCATTTCTTCTGGAAGTACATCTTCACAGGAATTCAGGCAACAAGGCAATGTTCCACACCACAGTAAGGAAACTATTTTTTTTATTATTTTCTCATTTTTCATGAGTTCAGTGAAAGCATATATATACTAAAATTAAAGTGCTATAAAAGAACAAATAGGTTTTATAGGTTTCTTATTCTTCTGTAAACAAAAATTTAAAGCTATATTTTACAACACCTTTCTAAAAGGGCACATTCATCCTATAAATAAAACTTCTTAATTCTGACTATGTTTAGAAGATTTTTACAAAAGAAAGCAGCTTGAAGTTTCTCAACAAAAAGTCCATCTTAAGAGTCCATCTGAAAAAGCTAAAAATAATTAAAATAAATAAAAAAGACATTTGGCATAGAGTTACATTTTAGTGAAATATTTCATTTAGTATATTCTGTTTGTCAAATTAAGCCAATGGAATACATCCATGGTTTTAGTCTTCATGGCATATAAGTCACATCAATGGCTCAAGAAAACAATGGTATGCAACACATTTACTTTCCTCTTTTGCCTCGTCCTTTTCTAGAGGACAGTTTCCCTGAACTTCCAGAAGGTGGTGAATTGGCAGAAGATGCAATATTGATCTGGCCTTCCTGAATTTCCTGCCTTGTGTCTGCAGGCATCTGGTTGATTTTCTGTTGTGCTTCTAGGTAGAACATGATATCACGTAGTTGCTCTTGAAGTTCTGTGATTTGTAGATCTTTCTGCTCACTTTTCTCTCTGAAAAACTTTTCTTCCTCTTTTAGTTGGTTTTGAAGCTGTACCTGATTTGATCGAAGGCACTTGTTCATCTCTTGTTCCTCTTTCAATTCACCAGTGAGTTTCAAAACCTTTGCATTCAGCTGGGCACATCTAAATGTAGAAAAACACAAACACACAGAATAAGTAAGTTTCCTGAATCATACTTAAACCTACAGTGCTATTTGATGATATTACATGTACTATAACACAGTACACAACACTCAACATTAAACAAACTGCAAAGCACCAATGTTGGGAAGTAACATGATTTAATGAGTGAAATACAAATTTTAATTTTTCTCCATTCAAAAGAACTCTACAGTCACCATAATTTAAAGTACTAACAATGGGGAAAGAATAAAGAAAAATAAAGTGAAATACCCCAGTGATGATGTCTGGCCTTAACCTTTTATAAAACATCTCTACAGACAGTATGCAACCCAGAAATTCTATGAAAGCGCAGAACACAGATTAATGTTACCCGAGATATTGAGACAGGAAACCAAATAGAAAAGAAACAAGAATGGTTTGAGGGTTAAAAAGGACCCAGAAGTCATTCATAAACTGTATACTGGAAAAAAAATAAGTTAAACTGCTCCATTAAGATGGTCAGCTTCAGACACTTGTTAAAAACAACAATGTGTCTTAATGCCCTCCTACAACATCAAGTTCCCTCAAACATCTAACATGTTCAGGAAAAGGGTACATGTCTTCCCGCCATACGAGTGACCTCCACTAGGAAATAGCGACAGAACTCTACCACCTGTCACACAAATACAAAATGTAACATGTAATATTATTTGCACAGCAAATCACAGCACCACCGGCAATCTGTGCAGTACAGCACATTTCAATTACATGACTATTGCACATTCACTGCACATGGGGTTTATATTAGGAAAAAAACTTGTTTGATGCTAGGATGATGAGCTCAGCTGAGCCACTCCCTCTGGCTCTCACTTGCATCCTTTATCTTACCAAATTTTTTACAGTAGGAATAAGCAGGTGAAGAAGCAATAGGAGGACATACTAGGTTGGAAACCAAAGCAGCTAGACTACATAATGCAGATGAAGGATAAGCACCTCATAATGTTTTCTAAAGGTGTTCATGTGTTTTTTCAATCTGGCAGCAATAAAGATAAGACAAAACCAGATACCACTAAGAAGCACAGGCTGTACCATGCTTCTTAACATGAATAACCTTCCTTTTAGCTTAACCCAAGCCTATGACTGTGGATGTCAGCTTGGGATAACTGTTCCTATTTGAAGAGTAAAACTTAAATATTTGAAGATATACATAGTTTTGTATGTTAGTATTAAGTTAACAAGTTTTAGGGGTATATTTATTTTTTGTCTGAAGGCTTTCAATAAAAAAAAACGTTTTGTAAGATGTGACATAATTCCAAATGGAAATGCCAAGAAACAACTGTAGAAAAGATCAACCTGCCAAACATTACTGTATGCATTAACACAAAAGCTGGAACTAAATACTTAACAAAAAAGCTGTTAGACATAAAAGGTGGGGATAATAACTTTTTAACATAATGATGCTTTCTATATTATCTTTAAACATTAATGGTCTCACAGATAAATACAAAAAGGAGAGAGTAGTGAACTATATTAACAGAATGTACAGTGCAAATAGCTATGCCACAGGAGGCACATTTGGAAACAACTCAACATGTGAATTTGATAAAGAAAGGCTTTCAGGATGACTATTCAACCAATTACTTAGGACAAAGGAAAAGAAGAGTACTTATATTAATTGCAAAGATTAGCTCCAATAGTGAAAGAAGAGGATAAAAAAATGATAATAATGGTAGATTTATAGTACTAAGGGGCTACTGGCAAAGGAGGAGGATTACACTGGCATGTACTTATATTCCACCTAAAACTGCTATAATGGAGCTTAAGAAAATACCGAGAGAAATAATCAACTTTCAGCAGGGAATAATACTTACAGGTTCATAGGTAGGTACTAGGCTATCTGCCTGAAGGCATTTATAAGCCTAGCCAGAATGTGTTGGCTTTCTCCGCCCCCTTAGATTAGTTCCCTGTGCCTCTGTCCAGTAGAGCTACTGAAGTGATCCCCGGGGTAAACTTTCTGTTTCCCATCCACTCGTCAAGGTTTCTTTTGAAGAGTGTTAGCGAGGAGCTCTGCCTAATGTAGATTGGGATCTTGTTCCAAAACATGGGAATTCTCTGGGACAGGAATCTATCCCTCCAGCACGTCCTATTTATTGTTGTGGTGAGGTTTAGATCCCTAGAGCGTGTGGCTCGAGGGGATAAGGTTTTCTTTAGGTGGAGCATGTACATCAATTCTGGGTTGGACATGGCCTTGTATGTCAGGCAGAGATCACCTCTGAGTAGGCGGTATGCAACCGAGTACAGCTGGAGATTCTTCAGTCTAGCTGCATAGGGCATCTGTTTGAGGCCAGTGATCCCCTTGGTGAGGTACTTCTGTGGTCTTTCCAGCTGTTGCAGGTGTCTTGTAAGGTACATCCCAAAAGGGGCATTGTACTCTATAATGGGTCTGATGAGTAATGAGTAGAGGGGCACAATGACCTCTTTTGATCTGGATGAGAACCCTTTTGTCATTAGGTGGGCCACGTAGAAGGATTTTCTAACCACTTTGGCAATGTGATTATCAAAGGTGAGATTACTATCTACTTGGGTCCCCAGATCCCTTATTACGGTCTTTCATATTTAGGGGACTACCACCTATGTGGTAGTTTGTGGGTACTTTGTTTTTTCCAAAGGGGATGACTATGCACTTTTTGGCATTTAGCTTGAGGCCATGATTTTGACACCAGGTATCCGTCTCAGTGAGACCCTTCCCAATGTCTCTGTTAATGAGTTCCATGATGATGCGCTCCATAGCCTTGCAGACCAAGCTAGTCAGGCTTATAGGGCGATAGTTCCCGGGGTCTGTTGTGGCTCCATCTTTGTGGAGTGGAATAACCATTGCTGTGCGCCACTCTATGGGTATGTAGCCTGTGGAGAGGCTGAGTTTGAACAGTGTGTTTAATTGAGGGGTTAGTTCGTCTTTGAGCTCGTGTAGGACACAGCCTGGGACATCGTCTGGTCCTATTGATGCTGTGTTTTTGTTTTTGGAGAGGGCTGTTTTAACCTAAGTGTCTGTGATTTCAGGGACTCTACATTCTTCTGGTATGGTTATGGGCCCTTTTAGGGGTGAAAGGGGAGGTGAAGATTGCGATGAACCTGCCTGCCAGGATGTTGGTGATATCGGTCGGTTCACTGTATTTTGTACCATTCTGTACTAACTCTGAGCATTGCCACTTAGATTCTTGACATAGCTAAAGAATGCCTTGAGGTTATCTTTGGAGTCCTTGGCAATTTTTCTTTCAAAGCTCGCCTTGGATGATTTTATGAGGGATCATAGTTTCTTGCAGATACTGATCAGGGATGTCTTCCCTTCTTGGGATTTTACTCTTTTCTGTACTAGTTTCCTTCTTCTATTGTATAGCTTATTTATGGCAGGAGTCCACCAGACTGGTTTCCTTTTATTGGAGGAGTGAGTCTTGGTTTTGCTTGGTATGGCATGATCCACGTGTTCTTGTAGGTGTCCATAGATTGCATTAGTAAAGGATTTTGCAGCTTGTACAGCGTTATCCTTCAGCAAGGTGGCTTTGAAACCTTCTACCTCGGTCTTAAGTAACATGAAGTTTGCTTTTGAAAAGTTTTTCACGGTGGTTTTCTTGTCCGGGGGTGGGGGTGGAATGTGGATATTTAAAGTGATTTGTTTATGGTCAGATCTAACCAGCAAGGGGATGACCTCCGGTGTGGAACACCGGTCACCCATGCTGGTGATGACCAGGTCCAATATGTTGTCACCTCTGGTGGGAGTGTTGACCAGTTGAACCAGGGCGTTTGAGTTTATAAATTCTAGGAAATGTTGGGCAAGGGAGTTAGTCTCTTTTCATGTAGTCCAGGGAGGTACAGCTCAGGTCATTCACAACAACATGGACTATGACAGAGTCATATTTGTACTTGTTCTGGAGTGACTTGAGTGCTTGTGTTATGTGGCGGATCCTGGCACCCAACAGGCAGCTAACAGTAACCTTCTCCTTATTCAGTCTAGTGAGTGGGACGTCAGTGTGCCTGACTATAGAGTCACCTATTACTAGCATGTTGGGTATGTTATTTTGCCTTAAGGGCTGTGATTGCATGGCACACTGATTTTGTTAAGTATGTGTTTCATGATTTGTGTTGGGGGGTGGATGTTGCCTGGATGTTTGCTTTGGAGGTCTCTGTTGGTTTTGCAGATTTTTATTTAGAGCCTCCGAGTACGTTTTCATGTATTTATGTGTGTTTTTTGCCAGTGCTGGTTTAATAGGTCTATGTGACACTGGTGGTGTAATGCAAGTATTTCCCTTCTCCTCTTGACTGTCTGATCCAGTCTTGGGTTGAGAGAGCTTAGCCTCCAGTTTGGCTGCATAATTGCATCTCTCGCATGTATTAGTGTTTGGTGGTAGGAGGAGGGGGTTTTTGTCTGTGTACACGAGGCAGTTGTAACATTGCCTCAAAATGCACAGATTCACCAGTTGGACTGGAGCGTACACCTGAAACTGCCCTTTGGACATACCTGGATAGGTACAGTGATCTGTTTTACTGGATGGCTGGTATGGTTGAATAGAGAGCCTTGTCCTTCTGTACAGTACAGGAGGGTCTAGTGCTAGGGTTTATAAGTGCTTGCTATAAGTTTTGAGCAAGTGCCGGGCTGAGAAATGAATGGCTTGAGTGCTTAAGTTGAAATTTTGTCTAGTTCCAAGGGAAAAATTGAAGAGGAGACTTTGTGGAGCCGGGAATAGTTTTACCCTAGCTAACTGGTGCTGTCCGGGCAAATAATGTATTTATAGCATGGTAATGAAAGAGTTAGAAATCAGCCCAAAATGGCCAATAAACTATTAATTTCTGGGCTGAAACCACTCCTCCAGGGACAGATAGGCTGCTCAAAGCTCCCATCTCTCACAGGTGAAAAGAAAAACTTCCTTCTATACAAGTAAGGTATGGGCAAACACAAAAACTTGTAACACAGCCCTGAATTCAACACTAACCTGAAAACTGGACTATACTAGCTTAGAAAGGCAGGAAACAAGTATATATTTTTTCAGAAAATAAAGCAGATACACTCAAAAAAACACTTTAAATGCACAGAAAGACACTTATTGTTATATATCGCAGATCAGAGTTGTAGTCAATGCCCCTAGTAATAAATTAGGAAGAAACACAAATACAGTAAAAGCAGATGAATAAAGTGCAATATATATATATATATATATATATATATATATATATATATATATATATATATATATATAAAACAAACTGATTTAAACAAGTTACCCAATTAACCAGAAAAAAAGCTCAGAAATGAGCCCTGTTCCACCAGTCTTCCATCAGACAAGTTCTAACTGCACACTCCTGCTACTAGGGTGCAGGGGAGCCTTCTCCAAAAAAAGATGGCCTGGATCAGTGCTCAAGTTATACAAACAAAGGTAGATTCAGCAGGCCTGAATCTGGTCTATGCTACAGCAACAAGGCGCACCAATTTCAGAAAGAAACAGTTCAAATAAGCAGGCACAATAAGCCTGTGACCAGAAATTCCCAGCTCAGAAGGGCAGAATCCAGCCTCTCCTCCCACAAGCGTGCAGACCACAAACCTTCTAAATGTAAAATAACTGGCCTGAAGCCCAAGTGCTTAAGCCAGAACTAATACACTTCTAAAATAGCAGACACTGGGCCTTCAATCAGCAATTCCCAGCTTAGAAGGATGTAAGCTACCCGTTCTGCCACAACAGTGCAGACCACAAACCTTAATGTAAAACAGCCTGTATGATGCCAAAGTGCTTAAACCAAAATACTTAGAATAACAGTTACAATTTAATCAGGCTACTACCAAGCAGTAATAAAAGCAGCAGAATAAATAAAATTGAGTACTTAAAATTGAGTACTTTTAAGAAAGATGGGAGAAAGGAAATTCACCCCAGGGATCATGTCAGTCGCCCTGCTAGACAGGGTTCAAGGGAAGTAAATAGTGTGGTAAGAAATAGCCAGGGAATTGTTATGGCTAGGCTTGTATAGGCCCTAGGGCTGATAGCCTAGTACCAACCTATGAACATATAAAAGCAAAATAAAGTATGAGGAAACACAAATACAGTAAAAGCAGATGAATAAAGTGCAATTTTTTTTTTAAGTGCAAGGAGAGAGGAAGGAAGAACCTAAGTGGTCTGGCCTTCTCAAATCTTCTCTCTCTATTAAGTAGAGTGAACACTAGACTCAGAATATGATCTCACTGTACTCGGTTATGTGAGCAAATGAGATGGACCCAGGAGGAGTGCTCTAATACAGACGTACAGGAGGGGCGGGCAATTCCAGAGCCACCAACACAGGAACAGGGAAGGTGGGTGGGGAACAAACTGCAGAGACAGACACAGCACACTGTTCAATGAAACACACAATTAGGAAACAGAAAAAATGAAAATACAGCACTTTTAAAACTGCAAGTTTGTACTTAAAAGAAGACTAAAATACACTACTGCAAGTTTTATTTAACTTCAGCTTCTAATGCAGATGTTTGTAGCCAAGCAAGTCTCTCAGGAGTTGAGCATACAATGATTTCTCAAACTTTGTGGCTAGCACTTAAGGTACAGAGGAATCCTTCTAGGCTATTAAATATCAGATAACAAAGAAGCGATAACACCACCCCCTCTTATAGCAGACAGACACACAGCACACTGTTCAGAAACACACAATTAGGAAACAGAAAAAATAAAAATACAGTACTTTTAAAACTGCAAGTTTGTACTTAACAGAAGACTAAAATACACTACTGCAAGTTTTATTTAACTTCAGCTTCTAATGCAGATGTTTGTAGCCAAGCAAGTCTCTCAGGAGTTGAGCATAAAAAAATGGGGATTGGAATTTGATTTGCAGCAGTGAAGATGTGCCTGAGGGGTCCCAGAATGGAAAATATAACAAAGAAGGGTAGATTTTTGAAAAATGTTATGACAATATTTGCATGGAAGATGTGGCTTCAGTAGTAGCGGTTCAGAGTGATTTTACACATTATTCCCTAAGACACAAAAACTAGCCTAGGCTAGACATAATTTATTTTTCACAGGAAGACATGGACTTAATTTAAAGTTTTGATATGCATCCAATAACTATTTCACATCACGTGCCAACAATAACTACAATAAAAACTCAGAGTAATGAAATAAAAATGAGACACTGGTGCTTTCCCACCTATCTGTTGAAAAGGAGGAATTTAAGGAATAAATAGAGGCGGAAATTATTCAGGAGCTATTAGAGAATATATAAATTTCTTTTGAATATATAGCTAGGGGAGTTGGGAGAAAATTAGAGTTTGAAAATGGGGTGAATGAAAGAAAGGGAGATATGGTTAAGAAGTAACAAGAATTATTTAGAGAGACTAACAAATGTTAAAGTATTGCAGAATAGGGGGAATGTCAAAGAACAAGTGGAGAAGCAATTGCAGAATGCGAAACAGAAAAGGGAATACCTTGATAATATGCATGAAAAGATTGCTGTTAAGTAACTGTTTTTTGAAGTTAACTCCTGAGCACAAAAACTTTTAGCACAACTACTCAGGCAACAGAAAGCAGAAAGGGCTGTCGCCAAGATTAGGGAACCTATAACAAGGAAGATAACAAGAGATCCCGTAACACTGCTAGAAATATTTCAGAAATTTTATGAAAGTCTATAAAAAGCAGAAAAATATGGAAATCAAGAAAGAGTAGAAATGGAAATGTTTATGGAAGAGTTAAATATGCCATGGTTAGAGGTAGAAGAGGCTCAATTACTAACAAAATAGGAGGAGATGAGATAAAAATGGTGACATATAACTGAGCTACATGAAAGTTCCCAAGGATAGATGGTATTCCTGTGGAAGTCTGGAATCTAGGATGGAAAAAACTGATAAAGATCTGGAAGTTTTTCTTTAACAATATTTAAAAAGTAGGAGAAATACAAACATCCTGGAAGAACGTGCTGGTGTAATACCTAAAGAGGGTAAAGACCAATCAGATCCAGCTTCATACAGGCCCATTTCAATCCTAAACCATGATTAGAAAGTGTCTATGTCTATAATGGCTAAAATAATGGCAAAGGTGATGCCAAAATTGATAGATATGGATCAATGTGTTTTTTTGGAGGGAAGGCAAACATTTGACAACATTAACAGAGCACTGATGATCCAGAGGGAAGCAGAATGTAAAAAAAATACCACTGTTGTTGGTTGGTCTTTATGCATAACAAAGCATTTGACAAAGTAAGCTGGGAGTTTATGAGTAGGGCTATGGAATCATTTGCATTCCCTGATAAAATTATAAGGCTGATTGGACTTCTAAGATGGCTGCAAATTGAGTAACAGCTTAATTGTAGCTCTTCCAGTGTGAAAACAGAAACTTAGCAGAGAAAGCCAGTCGACCTATACTTCTATGTATATTTCATAACTTGCACTGCTTGGATGCCAGGAAAAAAATACACAGCACCTGAAAGAAAATCAGCTACAAAAGGTCATGGAAAAACACTGAATAGGAAAAGTACTGCATCTGTTCAACAAAAAGCAGTGCAACTCCAGATATGATTTCCAGTAACCTAGTGGAAAGTATAAGACACCTGCATACAGACCTGATTAAAATAAATGAAACACTGAGGGAGTACATCAACTCAAACAACAAAAGTCTGGAAAAAAAATAGAAAAATCTTTAAACAGATACTCAGATGAGGTGATAAAACTACAAAACTCAGAGGTCGAAATGAAGAAAAGGATGGCTGAATACGAGACTGCACAAGAAGAGATATTTCAAAAAGTATTACAATTAGGAGACTACATGCATAGGGAAAACCTGAGATTTTCTGCTGTACCAGAGAAGCTGGAAAGAACAGACTGTACTAATTTTATGAAAACACAAATAAGCAACTAGACTGGTATTCCACAACAGGATTTGTTAAATGAAAGAGCACACTGTGTGTATACTCCAAACCTGGCTATGAGAAAGCAACCTAGACCTTTAATATTAAAGATGCAATCTTATCAGCAGATGGAGTTGATTCGACAAAACTGTGGCAGAAGGAAAAAGTACTAAAAGTGGGAGACAAGACAGTGTTTGTGGAGACTGACTACTCGTACACCAGGCAGAAGAGTAGTAAATTTATTCCACTGTTCAGGGAATGTCGAGAAGCAAGTATGACATTCAAACTGTTGTACCCAGCTATCTTCAAAATATTTTTCACTGGAGGGACAATAACATTTTTTGATGAAGTACATGCTAAGGAGGAAATAGAAAAGTTTGTCCAACTAAAAGTGAGCAGTGAAACAGAATAAGATTTTGCTTCTTGTTCTTCTGGTAATAAAGAACACAGAGAGACTATGAAAGTAATACCTTTTCCAATGTTTTAATGGAAAATTCTTGCGAGAAGAAAAAAAAACAAGAGACTCAACTAGAAAAATCAAGAGCATCTTGGAAATGAAGCAGAGGCAGGATCCGACAGATCGAGATGAACAGGAATAAAACCAGTAACTTGGAAATTAACAAATGTGGGATTACAAATCAATAATTATATTTGTGAAATGTGTCAGAACAAGCAAATCCGGAAATATTGGACTTTGTTAAATTTTCATGGGACTCTATAAAGTATATGCCCTACTTCATGTTATTAATGTTCAGAAAAATACTTGGGAGAGGGGAAGAGGAGGGAGGAAGTTAACTGTAAGTGAAACAACATTTTTCTTAATGGTACTATTTTAATAGTGCATGATTTTCTTTGCATGCTATACAGTAAAGTTTTCTCAATTATTTTTAAGTGCAATTGTGATACTAATGTAAATAGGTGTGCCCATTTTTTTTTATTTCTCCTTGTTCAGTTTTGAGAAAGGTAGGCACTGCAATGTTAAAACAAAAAAAAAAAAAAGAAAAGAAAAATTAGTGTGCTTTTTCTCATTCTTGCAGAGGGCAATAACTGGATTAAAGTCCTTAGCTTGATCTAGTAACAAGTTTTAACAGAAAGTGAGTAAATGACAAAGCATAGTGAATATTATAAGGATTTTTTTCTAGTAAATAAATGTATCAGTTGCAATTTTGTTTCTGGTCCCTATGTCTCTAGGAGACAATCTGATAAAGAGAAATGGCTAGGAGATAATGTTCACTGCAAGCATTCAAGTGTTTTCCCAGCTGAGAGCTATAAAGATAAGACAAAACTGGACAGGACTTAGAAGCACAGGCTGCACCATGTGTCTTAGAATGGATAACTTTTCTTTTAGGTTAACTCAAGTATGTGAGTGTATCTGTCAGTGTGGAACATTTGTTCCTATTAGGAGGGTAAAACTACAACATTTAAAAATATACATAGTTTTGTGTGTTATTACTAAGTTAATAGGTTTTAGGGGGTATTGGGGTGTTTTTTTTTTTGAGGGCTTTCAATACAATAGGTTTTGTAAGATGTGACATAAGCTCAAACTGATATGACAAGAAACAACAGTGTAAAAGATCAACTAGCCAAACAATGTATCCATAGGTTCATAGGTAAGTACTAGGTAGCTGCCCTTTCAGGCCATTTTAAGCCTAGTCAATTTCCCCTAAAAGGTAAGAACCAAATCCTGTGCTTTGTGTTTGTGTCTGCGAGGTAAACACCTTAACCATTATGCCAACTTCCAACCCATGTAACACAAATGTTGAAACTAGACATTTAACAAAAAAGCTGTTATACATAAAAGATGGGAATAATTTTTTAAGACAGTGGGTGCTTTATATAGGTTCATAGATTCATAGGTAGGTACTAGGCTATCTGCCCGAAGGCATTTATAAGCCTAGCCGGAATGTGTTGGCTTTCGCCACCCCCTTAAATTAGTTCCCTGTGCCTCTGTCCAGCAGAGCCATTGAAGTGATCCCTGGGGTAAACTTTCTGTTTCCCATCCACTCGTCAAGGTTTCTCTTGAAGAGGGTGAGCGAGGAGCTCTGCCTCTCTCTCTCTCTCTCTCTCTCTCTATATATATATATATATATATATATATATATATATACCTATAATGTCAGTGGTCCCACAGATAAATCAAAAACAAAAAAGAAAGAGCAGTGAACTATATTAAAAAATGTAGTGCGCAAATAGCTATGCTTCAGGAGACACACTTGGAAAGAACTGAACATGTGAATTTGATAAAAAAAAAAAAGGTTCCTAGGATGGTTATTCAGTGGAATACCTGGGGCAAAGGAAAAGAGGAACACATATTAATTGCAAGAGGAGCTCCAATAGTGACAGAACAGAATAAAAAGATAATAATGGTAGATCTGTAATACTAAGGGGCTACTGGCAAGGAAGCAGGATTACACTGGCATGTATATATACTCCACCAAAAACTGTTATAATGGAGCTTAAGAAATAATCAGCTTTCAGCAAGGAATATTACTTACAGGTGGGGACTGGAATTTGATTTACAACAGTGAAGCTGTGTTTGGGAGGACCCAGAAGGGAAAATTTAACAAAGGAGGGTAGATTTTTGAAGATGTTTATGAAAATATTTGGCATGGAATATGTGAATTCAGTACTAGGAGTTGGGAGTGATTTTATAAATTATTCCACAATATACAAAAACTGTGCTAGGCTAGACAGAATTTACATTTCACAGGAACATGTGCATTTAAGTGAAGGTCTTGATATGCACCCAATAACAAATTCAGATCATGTGCCAATAAGTACTAAAATAAAAACACAGGGTAATTAAATAAAGATGAGACACTGGCACTGTTCCACCTATCTGTTGAATTGAGAGGAATTTAAGGAATGGGTAGTGGAAATTATTCAGGAGTTATTACAGAAGATAGAATTTTCTTCTGAAAATTTAGCTAGGGAGTGGGATAAAATGAAAGTGGAGTTTAAAGATAGGGTGGAAATAAAAGAATGGGAGATACCATTAAGAAGTAACAAGAATTATTTAGAGGGACTGACAAATGTTAAAGTACTGCAAAACACGGGGAATTCCACAAAACAAGAAGAGGAGCAAGTGGAGAATGCTAAACAGAAAATAAGGGATAACCTGAATAATATGCAAGAGTTTTAGAAAGACTGCTGTTAAGCAACTATTTTTTGCTAATAACTCTAGAGCACAAAAAAAAACTTTTAGCATGATGACTCAGGCAGTAGAACGCTAAGCTTAGGGAGCCTATAATAAAGGAAGATCACAGGACATCATGTAGAAGTATTAGAAAATATTTTGGAAATTCTATGAAAGTCTGTATAAAGCAGAGAAATATCAAAATCAAGAAAAGGTACAAATGGAAATGTTTATGGAAAAATTAAATATGCCAAGGTTAGATGGAGATGAGGCTCAGTTACTAACAGGATAGGAGAAGATGAGATAAAAATGGTGGTGTATAACCAATCTACAGGAATAGATGTTATTCTTGTGGCTATTTGGAAGCAGATGAAAAAACTGATAAAGATATGGAAGGTTTTAACAGTATTTAAGAGGAGGAGAAGTACCAACATCCTAGAAGAAAGTGGTAGTAGCTGTAATACCTAAAGAGGGTAAAGATCCATCAAATCCAGTTTAATATATGCCCATTTCAATATTAAACATGATTATAAAGTGTTTATGTCTATAATGGCTAAAAGAATGGCAAAACTGATGCTAAAATTGACAGATATGGATCAGTGTGGTCTTGTGGAGGGGAACAAACATTTGACAACATTAACAGAACACTGATGATCCAGAGGGAAGCAGAATGTAAGAAATTACCACTGCGGTTGGTGGGTGCTGATGCAGAGAAAGTATTTGCCAGAGTAAGCTGGTACTTCATGAGCAGAGCAATGGAAGCATTTGCATTTGCTGGTAATATTATAAGGTTGATTAGGAGGATATATGAGGGATCACAGGTGAAAATTAAAGTGGGTACGTTCCTCTGACAATTTATTCTTGAGCAGAGGAACCAGGCAGGGTTGTCCTCTTTCCCCTTTGTTTATTTGCATTATATTTAGAACCAGTGGCAATGAAAACAACTGACTCAAAAATTCAATGATATAACTGGTATGGTAGTAAAGAGAAGCTGGGTCTATTTGCAGATGATATTATTTTATACCTGATAAAACCAGAAAAGTGCATTACAGTGTTGTGGAACATTTTGAGACAGTTTAAAATCTTTTCGGGACACACAATTAATGAAGCTAAAACAAAGGTAATAGTGGCAAATGATGTCCCACACATGGATTGGTTCAGCAATATTCATATTTATGGGGACCATGATAAAATGAAGTATTTAGGACTATGGATTACAAATTACTCTGGTGTGGCAGCTAAGGATATGCGAGAAGGGACTAAACAAAAGATGATACAAAAAACTGAGAAATTAGAAGCCGTTTCATATGGATATGGATAGTAAGCTACAAGCAGGTAAAGTATTTTAGTCCCTTTAGTCTTACACACAGGTCAGGCATATTTTTAACAACCACAGGAAAAGTTGTGGATAGCAATTAATAAAGAGCTGAAGGAGTTTATCTTGGAGGGGAAGATAGTAAGAGTCAAGTGGGCTACACTGATTCTTCCAATAGAACAAAGCAGATTGGGATTTACCAATTTAAAGCATTATTTCAGAGCTACACAGTTGATACTCCTATACATAGCACAAGCAGAAACCTATAATTCAAAGTGAAAGGGATGATGGATAATGATGAAACAGGGGGTTAAACTCGAGGAACAAGACCAGACTGGGATTTTGGATGCAGACCTTTCGGAAGAATAACAATAATCATACAGAATATTATATTCATAAAGTAGTAGAACACAATCTAAGAACTAAGCCAACATGGGAATGGAGAAAGGAGGTATTGCGAGCAAATAACTAGAGAGGGAAAGGTAATATAACGTGAAGATGCAAATAATTTATTTAGAGTGTAGGTTAGAGCTTTCCTTCCCTATCAAGGTTTGATATCAAAGTATAAGCAAAGAGAAAGAAACTGGGGGTCCTAAACGAAAGACCAGCACTGGTAGAGCTTTTAGTCGAATCTAGAACGGAAACTGTTGTTAAAAAGGAATAATCAATACAACATTCACAATACTGTATGACAACTATAAGAATCAGTCAGAGGAGGTTAGAAAGGACTGGGAAGAGAGATTGGATACGCAATTCCTACAGAAACAATGGGGGATATATGTTTGTCTCACAAATATGGAATAAAATCTAGAAGATTTAGGACTTTTGCTTGGAAATGATTACATAGATATTTTTATACCCCAAGTAGACTCCACAGAAATCTTCCTCAGATAGACAGAAAATGCTGAAGATGTGATGGGGAAGAAAGAGGTAATTGGAAATTTTATTTTCTAGGAGTGGAATGGGTTGGCAGATTTTAAAGAGTCCCTGCAGACTACTCTATCAGAGATACTGGGTGAGCAAATTGGTGCAACTAGAGAAATAATTTTTCTGAGCTATGATACAGAAATGGAATTGCCTAGACATAGTAAGATCTTGCAGAGTCTAATTATGGTGGCTGCCAAAAAAGCAATTACTAGAAAATGGAAATCAAAGTCTAAACCAGCGGAACTAGAAGAAGTGAATATAGTAAGACAGAGAACAACTGGAATTGGGATCTTTGGAAAAGGGTACGTGCACATTACATAGGAAAAAATGGGAATTGTGGGAATAATACATACAGGGGTGGAATGACGTTTAAAAGAAGGCAGGATTTGAATGAGCTGTGTAATGCTTGACTGACAATGATTGGATAGATTATAAGTGATATATAACGTTTGCAACCACAATTACATCAGTATGGTCTGTGATATAAAATACTTGCAACTTGGACTATGTCAATATGGTTTGTTTTCTTTTATATAAATGTATGATTGCTTACGTCATAACTGATAATTTAATAAAGATGCTTCTTGTTAAAAAATATAAGGTTGATTAAGAGGATTTAAGAGGATATACAAGGGATTGGAGGTGAAAATTAAAAAGTAGGTGGGTTCCTCTGTGATAATTTCTGTTTGAGCAGAAAAACCAGGCAGGGGTGTCCTCTTTCCCCTTTGTTATTTGCATTATTTTTAGAACCACTGGCAAAGAAAATAAGAGACTCAGAAATTCAAGGATATAACTGGTATGGCAGTCAAGAAAAGCTGGCTCTATTTGCAAATGATACTATTTTATACCTGATAAAACCAGAAAATGACATTTCAGTGTTGTGGAACATTTTGAGTCAGTTTCAGATCTTTTCAGGATACAAAATTAAGCAATAGTTGTAAATTATAGGTTCATAGGTAGGTACTAGGCTATCAGCCCAAAGGCCTACGTAAGCCTAGCCAACAAGGTTCCCTGGCTTACGCCACCCAAGAAAGTTATTTTCCTGTGCCACTGTCAAGCAGAGACACAGAAGTGATCCCCGGGGTGTATTTCCTATTTCCCATCCACTCATCAAGATTTTTCTTGAAGAGTGCTAATGAAGAACTTTGCTTGACATAGATGGGTAGCCTATTCCAGAGTATGGGAAGTCTCTGGGACAGGAATCTATCCCTCCAGCATGTCCTGTTTATTGTGGTGACAAGGTTTACTTCCCTAGAGCATGTAGCTCGGAAGGATTGGGATATCTTTAGGTGTAGCATGTCCAACAGCTCTGGGTTTGACATAGCTTTATATGTTAGGCAGAGATCACCTCGAAGTAGGTGATATGCTATGGAGTAAAGCTGGAGTTTTTTGAGGCGGTCAGTGTAGGGCATTTGTTTGAGGCCAGTAATCCTCTTTGTGAGGTACTTCTGTGGCCTTTCCAGCTGCTGCAGATGTCTTATGAGGTACATTCCAAAAGGGGCATTGTACTCTATAATGGATGTAATGAGTGTCGAGTAGAGGGGAACAATGACCTCTTTTCCTGGATGAGAACCCTTTTATGATGAGGTGTGCCATGTAGAAGGACTTCCTGAATACTGTGGCAATGTGACTATCAAAGGAGAGTGTACTGTCCACCTGGATCCCAAGGTCTCTTATCACGCATTCGGTGTTAAGTAGATTGCTGCCTATGTGGTAGTTCATGGGTACAGAGTTTTTACCAAAGGGGATGACACTGCACTTTTTGGCATTGAGCTTGAGGCCATGGCTCTGACACCAAGCATTTGTCTCAGCGAGGGCTTCTGTAGGATGTCCACATCATTTGGGGACTTGACTATGGCTCCTAATTTGCAGTCATCTGCAAACTTCATTAGCCAGAGGTCTTCTGTGTTAGCCTGTACTTCAGAGAAGTAGATACCATACAGGAGAGGTCCCAGGAATGAGCCCTGTGGTACTCCACTTGTCACTGCTTTGAGGTCAGATTTGGAGTCTGCAACTTTTACAGTGTCGGTTCTGTCAGTGAGCCAGTTGGCAACCCATCTTGTGATGTAGGGATTTATACCTAGTTTAGTGAGTTTAGCTATAATTCCAGAATGGGGGATGGTGTCGAAAGCTTTGGCGAGGTCAAGATAGGCTGTGTGAACCACCTTACCCTCATCTATGGCTTTGGTGACTGCCTCAAAGAAGTTGATCAGGTTCAGGAGGCATGATCTGCCTTTCACAAACCCGAACTGGATGGGATCCAGAGTTTGGAGGTTACCAATGTCTTTATTTACGAGTTCCATGATGATACGTTCCATGGCCTTGCAGACCAGGCTCATCAGGCTAACAGGTCAATAGTTCCTGGGATCAGTGTTGGCTCCCCCTTTGTGGAGTGGGATAACTGTTGCTGTGCGCCATTCAGTGGGCACAAAGCCTGATGCGAGGCTATTATTGAACATGGAGCTTAAGTGGGGAGCCAGTTCGTTCTGAAGTTCGTGTAAAACGCAGCCTGGGATGTTATCCGGTCCCATGGATGCTGTGTTTTTGGCTTTAGAGTGTGCAACTTTTACCTGCGTAGTTGTGATTACAGGGACTCTGCATTCTTCATGTATAGATATGGGCTATTTAGGGGGTGAGAGGGGGGTAAAGTTAGCACTGAACCAATCTGCCAGGATGTTGGCAATATCAGTTGGTTCTGTAATTTTCGTGCCTTTGTGCTGTAACTCAGAGCAGATCTGGATGTTGCCATCGAGATTCTTGACATAGCTATAGAATGCTTTGTGGTTTTCCTTGGAATTAGTGGCGATTTTGTTTTCGTAGCTAGCTTTGGAGGATCTTATAAGGGATCTCAGCTTCTTACTGAGGCTGACCAGGAAGCTCCTCCACTCATGAGATTTTACTCTCTTTTGCAACAGTTTCTTCCTTCTGTTGTACAGTTTGTTTATGGCAGGGGACCACCAGATTGGCTTCCTTTTTTTTGGAGGATAGCGTCTTGGTTCCGTTTGGGATAGCATGATCCATGCACTCGTGTAAGTGCTTATAGAGTGCATTTGTGTAGGATTCAGCAGTTGTAACTGTATTGTCCATCTGTATGGGTGTCATAAAGTTCACCACTTCTGTCTTAAGAAGCATGAAGTTGGCTTTGGAGAAATTTTTTACTGTGGTTTCCTTAATGGGGGGTGGTGGCGGGATGTGGATATCAAGGGTGATTAGCTTATGGTCGGGTCGGATCGGACCAACGAGGAGTTGACTTCAGGTGTGGAACACCGGTCACTTATGTTGGTAATGACTGGGTCTAGGATATTGTTGCCTCTGGTGGGGGTGTGGATAAGTTGATCCAGGGCATTGGAGTTTATGAATTCCAGAAAGCATTGAGCTAAGGAGTTGGTACACGAGTAGTTTTCCCAGTTAATGGTGGGGTAGTTGAAGTCGCCCATTATTAGGGTGTTTGGTTGAACCCTAATATTTTTGAGATTTAGACTTCTAGCATTGAGTAGCATTACCTTCAGTTTTTGTTTGCCTGTTCCTGTTATGGTGGTGAATTTGTTATTTGAACCTTGCCTAAAAAAGGTACTATAGGGGCAGCAAGAGCCTTAGCCAGTATCCGGAATCCCAGGGGCGACAGGTGCAGGCCATCTGTGGCAAAGCATCGTGGTCTGTCGACCATGTCATCCCAAGCAGACAGATACTGGATCCCCTTAGAATGACACCAGAAGCTTAGCCAATTGCTGAAGTCAATCATTTTGTCCTTGTACTGCGGTATCATTCTGGGCGATGGGAGAATGCTACTCAGGGCTAGGGTCATACCTGCCTGGGCTACAAGATCGGAGAGCTCTTCCATGTCTTTTTTCATGTAGTCCAGGGAGGTACATCTCAGGTCATTCACACCAACATGGACAATGACACAGTCATACTTGTACTTGTTGTGGAGTGACCTGAGTGTGTGGGTTATGTGGCGGATCCTGGCACCCGACAGGCAGCTGACAGTAACCTCCTTGTTTAGCCTGGTGAGTGGGACATCAGTTTGCCTAACTATAGAGTCACACCTATGACTAGTGAGTTGGGTACGTTGTTTTGCCTTATTGGCTGTGGTTGAGTGGCACACTGAGTCTGTGGGCTATGTGTCATTTGGGTTGTGTTGGGGGATGGAGGTTGCTTGCGTTTCTACTTTGGAGGTCTCTGTTACTTAGACAGATTATTATTGAGAGCCTCCACAAATGTTTTTGTGTTACTATGTGTGGATTTTGGTGGTGTAGATTTAGTGAGACTATGTGATGAGTGTGGTGTGGTGCAAATGTTTACCTTCTCCTCATGACTGTCAAGTTCAGTCTTGGTTGGAGAGAGCTTTACCTCCAGTTTGGCTAGATAAGTGCATCTCTCACAGGTTGTAGTGTTGGGTGGTAGGAGCAGAGGGTTGTCTGTGTACATGAGGCAATTTCTACATTGCCTCAAGATGCCCAGAATCATCAGATAGACAGGAGAGAACACTTGGAGCTGACCCTTGGACAAGACTGAATAAAAAACTATTTTCCTCTAGATAAGTGAGGAAAGTGAGTACAAGAGCTGTTTTTCTCTAAGCAACTGAGAAAAGTAAGTACAAAAACTGTTTTCCTCTAGGTAATGAGGAAGATTGAGTGCTATAGTAATTAGTAGATTATTTAGTGCTTAAGAATCAGTCAGATGAGGTACCCACACATGAATTGGTTCAGCAGTATAAAAGTTATGTACTCACCATAATGTTCCATTTATGTTGTCCATTTTCATTCTTCCTCAGCAACTGGGTTTGGATCCGACTCGGCCATTATTTTCAGCTCATGGCCACTAGCAAACTCTCGAGCTCCTCCTTACCCATAATTCTCTATCCCCTAACATACCTTAGATCTTGTTTGCTGGCTTATAGTATCAAAAGAAATACTAGCATCCTGGTAACAGAAAAACATATCTGGAGCAGAACATAAGTAACAATGATTCCCATAAAAAGTTCTTGTTCTTCCAAAAGTCATTAGTTCAAAGGCAGGGGGTTGCTGTGAGGGATGGGAGGGGAGTTGAGGAAGAATGAAAATGGACAACACAGATGGAACGTTATGGTGAGCACACAACTTTTTTTTGATATTGTCAATTTTTATTCATTCCTCAACAACTGGGGCAGAGTCCCCAGCTACCTGAAATCCTGGAAAAACTCTAAGGAAGGATATTCATGAGCATTGCTGAGCTGAAAGCTGCTGTTCCCCTTGAGACCAGATCCAATTTGTAATGAGTAATAAGGGTATGAGGATTAGCCCGAGTAGCAGCCACACATATATCATCCATAGAAGCCCTGGATTAAAACAGTGATGGTGTTGCCATGGACCTAGTTGAATAGGCTCTCAAAGGTTTTGGCAAGGAAAGGCCCAGTTTGTTATAGACAGGCTATACAATCGATCAGCCATTTGTCTAAGGTTACCTTTGTGACTGGCTTGCCTAATTTGGAAGCTGCAAAGGAGACAAACAATTGATCTGTTTTTCTGAAATTTGTTGTTCTATGTTAAGTAAAAATGCAATTGCTTATGAACATCCAGTAAGTGTAACATATATTCACCATTGTTTGTAAAATTTGGAAAGAAAACTGGCACATTAATAGTTTGGTTGATGTTTGATTCTGAAACCACCTTAGAAAGGAAGTAAGGACTGGTTCGTAAAGTTATGCTATCCTTATGAAATACTAACTAAACAGGTTTAGAGGACAGTGCTTGAAGTACTGACAGTCTTCTAGCAGAGGTGATAGTTTTCCAGGTCAAATATTTTAGCTCGTATTTAGCTGCTGGTTCAAAAGAGGAATGAATTAAGGCCTATAATACCATATTTAAGTCCTATGGCAGAGCTGAATCCTTATAAGGGTGTCTCAAAAGAGGGGCACCCCTCAAAAAGGCCTTACAAAGTTTAGATGAAGCCAAGGAGGAGGAGTTTTCAATCTCAATGTGAAAATTAGAAATGTGAGCTAGCTAGTTGTACCCTAAGAGTTGAGAAGCTGGCTCCTTCATTGAAAATCATTGCTAAAAATTCAAGGACACTATGCACTGGTGCTGAAAAAGGTTGATACATTTCTGCTGCATCCAAAAAACAAATCTCTTCCATTTACTTCTGTAAAGTTCTCTTGTGGAAGCTTTGTGGGAAGTCAAAAGTATATGACGAACAGGGGAAAACAACATATACTGTCTGGCTATCAATGGAGATGGAGAAACCATGCGGTCAGTTTTAGGTTTGAGATATCCACGTGAATCATTCCTGTCAGGTGAGACGGAAGGTCTGGAGTTGGATCCAGAATCCAAGGAGGGTAGACTAGATGAGGCCAAAGAAAGGGAAAACAAATTTGTCGAGGCCACAATGAGCAATGAGGATGGTTTTGCTCTTCAACTGGGATGCTTTCTGTAGAAATTTGGGGATTAAGGGAGTTGGGGATAAGCATAGAGGAGACCAGAGGGACAATTATGTAGGACAGAGTCTCTTGTTGACACCCGGGTGGGGGGATTAGGGCAAAGACCATGCGATCCTTGTTAAGGGGAGATGCAAATAGGGCTGGCCCCAATGGCAGAAAATCATTTTGCCACTTACTTGTTGAGAGACCACTCATGAGGTAGCAGCATGGACTTGCTCAACTTGTCTGCTATCATGCTGAATTTCCATGCTATGTGCATTGCTATCAGAAATCAGTTGGAAGTGATCGGCCATTGCCAAACTCTGACAGCTGCTTGACACAAGGGGTAAGATCTGGTTTCTCCTCATTTGCTGATGTACCAAACCACACACATACTGTCTTGTCTGGATCACAACTGTCACAAAAGGGAGAGAGTCTCGGAAAGCCTGCAATGCTAAGAGCTCTGCTCTCATTTACACAACAGTGATATGCACAGTATCCTCCTCGGGGGACTATGTGCCTTGGACTGTTTTTCTCAGGTCACTATGACCTTGGGATAAGGAAGAATGACGGGATGGCCTTGTAGTACCTGATCTGTGCAGATCCACCAACAAAGATATCTTTTGCATGCTTGGGTAATTCTTATCTGAGTGGATATATGCTGATGAAGAATGGACCACTGAATTGCTAACATCCACTGAAGAATCCTCATATGAAATCTTGATAGGGGAACTACAACTATCCTTGCAAACATTGATCCTAAGGCCTATACAAACAACTTGGCTGAAATTGAGGAATTCTGAATTATCTTTCTGGCCTGGAATCAGATAGTTTGTACTCCTGGAATAGGAAGACAGGCTGTCACAGATACTGTGTTGAAAATTGCTCCTATGAATTCCAATGTCTGAAATGGTTGTAACTGAGATGTGTTGTAATTTAAGTTAATCCCAAGAAGGGAGCAAGCCTGGAGTACCTGGTCTAGAGCTCTTATCAGTAGATGCCTGGTTGGAGCGGATATGAGCCGGTTATCCAATTATGGAAACACTCAGAATCTGTGCAGTCTCAGATGAGCTGCTACCACTGCCATACATTTGATGAACACTCTGGGGGCTGTGGTGAAGCCAAAGGGTAGTGCCCTGAACTGGTACTGACTGGCTCCCAGCCGGAAGCACAAGTACCTTCTGGATTGTCTGTTCATGTTTATGTGATAGAACCCATCCTGAAGGTCTATCGAACACATACAGTCGTCTTTGCACAAAAAAAGCAGAATGTACTCAACTAAGACCATCCAGAACTTGGTGTGCTGAACTGATCTGTTCAGGTTGCTGAGATCCAAAATTGGTCTCCAGTCCCATTTTCATTGGCGCTAAAAAGAATCTTGAGTAAGTTCCGGATTCTATCTCGTCTGTTGAGACCTTAGAGGATTCTTTTTCTAGCAGGTTTTCTATTTTTAGTGCTGCTGATTTCCTCCAACTGCGTGGAACACTGGGAGTTTTGCATAAAGGTGGACGTTGTAGTGAAAAGAGAATTATACAATCTCTGGAAATAATCCTCTGCACCCATTTATTTTTTGTAATGTCTAGCCAGGCTCTCAGGTACAGGGATAAATGACCCCAGACTTCATCCAGAGGTGGACAACTGGACCTCCTTTCAGGAATCCTGGTAGGGGCTGTTAGAGAAGGAATCTCTGAACCCTGGTTCTGTGGGCATCCTCTGCCACATGGGATGTGTCGCCCATTTGAGTTCCCCCTTCTGCCCATGGTGAAACTATCGCCACATGGATCTTGGAAAGGACCCTGGGACTTTCTGAAACATTTTCTGACCTCCTCATCGATTCCTGGAAAAGGTTCTTTGAGGGGTCAACAAATATACAATCACTGTAGACAGGGTCTTTCCATCTTGCATGCACCTGAAGTGTGTATCTTTTACCTTAGGGTCAAAGAGGTTCCATCAAAAGGTAAACTAATGAAGGAGACCTAAAGTGCTCCACAAAGTCACACAAATGTATCCAGGCATGCCTCCTAGTGGGAATGCCTATACCAGCAGCCCTTGAGGTACCTTCAGTCACATGTGAATTGAGCCTCATGGACAAATTAGTAATTGACTGTAGGGTAGCCAACTGCGAGGCCATAGAAGTCTGAGCTGCAGAAGTACTGGTCCCAGTGAGGAATTTTGATAGTTCCTTAATCAAATCCCTCTGCAATCTAGTGAAGTGTGCTAAATAATTCAGTGATCTGAGTGTAAATGTCGTTGAAGCATAAATACGCTTCCCAAATCTGTCCAACACCCTTGACTCCATGTTAGGGGGGATGAACAGTAGAATTCTGTTCCACAAGTTCCTTCTTGGTGGCTGCTGTCATGACCATGGCATCTACAGGTACTCCCTTGCTCCAAAAGTCCTTTCCTTTAGGTGGTGCCAAAATCCAGTCTGGTATCTTCAGGATCGGTTCAATTGTTTCTAGTTCGTTCCACATCTCCCTAGAGATCAAGTCAATATGCTTGTCGGTGGGCTGAGTCAAGCAAGAGGTGGACAAGCCAGCCGCACAGACCTCTTGGGAAGGGTTATCGATAGACCAACTACCCCTATGCTTGAGGATCTCTAGGACGTCTCCAAATGAGAAATCATCAGGTCGTGATCTTGGGGACGCCTTCATATCATCAAAATTGGTATCGTCAGTGACTAACTCCTGAAGGGAGTCTTAAGTGTCACCTCTTGCACTTCCTCTTCCTAGGGACTTCTTCGGTGGGATGCTCTGGAGGAATATCTGAAGAAATGGTAATACCCTGATGGGTAGCCTGGAGACTTTGGGTTGGCTGTTCCTGTGCAGTACAGATGTTCTTCATTCCACATTGCTGCAGTCCTAACTATTGGGTAGTCCGCTGTCCAGTCGGCCCGAATACCAAAGTATATGGCTGACGTCGGTCAGGGCGCATTAGACTGACGTCAGTACGTCAGGGTACTAATGCGCATGACCGACGTCATATCCTCAGTCTTTTTTGCCGCATGGTCCGATGCAGAAGCAGTTTTGCGAGTGCAGGTTGGCGTTCTGAAATTTTCTGAAGTCGGAATTTCAGACCGAATCAAAGTTGGCTAAGTACCCCGTTGGGGAACATTTTGGTTTTTTCTTGCCTCAGTATTTAACCGGATGTCAGAAAAAGTGAATAACTGTATTTCTTGTGGGAAACAGATACCTCATAGGGATTACCATACCTTGTGTATACCTTGTTTAGGGCCTGAGCACGACGTTGTTGGATGCCGCTCTTGTGCTAGGTTTAACAAACGCACTATTAAGAGAAGGTTAGACTGTGCCAGGTTAGTGTTTGGGAAGCGTTGTAATTATAAAATGCCGTCGGATGCTCCGACGCCCGCTTCGTCCAAAAAGCGCAAGGACAAAACCGCAAAGCCTAGGGTTGATGAACCGGCAGTCCCGGACGTCGGTTCTTTAGAAGGCTCAGTGGAGCCAGAGGTTTTGCCAGGAGTTTCTTTGGAGTCTCAGGCAGAGACTTTACTGTTACAGGATGTGCCTTCTCAGGAGGTAGGCCAGGCTGAGGGGCTTCTCAGGTAACTGTTCTTCCCTCTCTTCCCAAGGTAGTTAGAGCCTCTCCTTCTGTTTCCAAAACTTCTTTGAGAGGTAGGCCAAGTTTAGCTTCAGTGGGGGCTTCTCCTAGCACTTCAGGTTCTGTGCCTAAGAAACATATGCTTAAAATGGCAGAAGATTTGATTACTATGATTAGAGGTTCTATGCCCCCTCCTGATAAGAGGCCTAGGGTAGAACCTGAGTTTGAGAGTTTTGAACAGTGTTCAGAGGCTTCTGAGTCTTCATGGAAGATTTGCAGGAGTATCCTCCTTATTCTGATTCTGATGTGGATGATTCCACTCCTACAGCTTCTCCTCCTGAGGATTTCTCATTTTCAGAGACTCTGCATTCCATGAGGGAGCACTTTAAATGGGAAGGCCAGGATTACTCTGATTCCAGGAAAAGGCTTAGGGAATTCTTGTTTTTACCCCAGCATAGGCCCTTAGCTATACCTCCTGTGTTGAATGTGGTGGAAGATGTTTTGCAGAGGCTTCCTGAATCCTGATTCTTTGCCTCCTGCTCCTGTTAAACCTGATAGGTACTATAGGGTGCCTGAAGCTCATAAGTATCTTTTAAGAGTCCTAGGGCAGACCCGAAACTGTTTCTCAGGGACCTAAAGGTGTTAAGGCCTCTGTGGTTAAAAACCCTGTTCCCACTGATAAAGAGGCAAGGGCTTTGGATAGATGGGGAAAGAAAGTGTATACTTCTTCCACTTTAGCCATGAGGGCGTTGAATTGTCAGTTTCACATGCTAAAATATCAAAATTATCTCCTTTCACAATTGAAATCTAAGGTGGATGCTTTGGCGGAAGGTATTGAGTGTAAAGAGTTGCTGGATTTAGTTCATGTGTCTGAACAAGTGGGTAAGCATTGTTTGCAATGTGGTTTTGATGCTGTACGGGCCTCCTCGAGGGTGGCTGCCACTAGTTCTGTTCTTCGCAGGCATGCCTGGTTGAGGGATCAGAATTTAGCTGAGCATGTTAAGACAAGGATTTTGGATGCTCCTTTACAGTCTGATGTGTTGTTTGGTTCGCCTGTGGAAGCAGTTTTAAAGAAAATGGAGGACAAAGCTAAGTCTATGCAAACTGTTAAAGATTTTTTGCAGGTGCAGCCACCGAAGTTTAGTAGAAATTGGCCTACTAAGGGATGGACATATCCTGCTTATGATTCCCAGTCTAGGGGTAGGTCTAGACGTGGTAGGGGCAGAGCTCAAGGTTCTTTTAGGCCTAGAACAGGGAGTTCACCTGCTCAGACTTCTGGTGAGGGCAGGGGTCAGTCCTTTCGTAAACAGACCCAATGACCTGCCTTTTCAGCTGCCAGTAGATTCTCGCCTGGCAGCTCCTTTGGGAGGAAGACTGTCTCTTTTCAAAGAAAATTGGGATTTAATTACTCAAGACAGATGGGTGTTGGATATCATTCACCACGGTTACAGGTTTTATTTCCATACATTGCCCCCTTTCAAAGGCATGCCAGACGTTCCTCCTCCACAAAGGAAAGAGGCTCACAAACAAATTTCTCTGTTACTCCAAATAGGGGCCATTCAGCCAGTCCCCGTATCAGAAAGGGGCCTAGGATTTTATTCTCGCCTGTTCCTAGTGCCAAAGAAGGGGAACACATGGAGACCGATTTTGGATTTATCTATCCTCAACACTTATCTGGACATTCCCAAGTTCAAGATGTTGACGTTACAACAGCTTTTACCTCTGCTGGGCAAGGATCACTGGATGGTAACTTTAGATCTCAAGGAAGCTTACCTTCATGTGCCTATAAGACTAATTTGCAGGAAGTATCTGCGTTCGAGCTGGAAATTCTCATTATCAGTTCTCTGCATTGCCCTTTGGCTTATCTACTGCGCCCAGAGTATTCACAAAGGTTCTGGCTCCAGTGATAGCTTACTTCAGGCTAAAAGGAATTCAAATCTATCCTTACTTGGACGACTGCCTGATTCTGGCTCAAGAAAAGGAAGACCTTCTACAGCATCTGGAATATGTTATAGCAGTGCTAAGATGCCTAGGGTATTCTGTGAACGAAATAAAGTCCAGTCTAGTACCCTCTCAAGACATGTGCTTTCTGGGTGTGAGACTGAATACAGCAGCCCAGATGGCCTTTTTAACCCCGGACAAACAAAAGAGTCTATCCCTTTACTTCCATCAACTATCTCATCAGTCCGTGCTGACTGCAAGGACAGTCCTTCAAGCATTAGGGTTCATGGCATCTTGTATTCTGGTGCTTCCCAATGCCAAACTGCATATGAGGAAGCTGCAATGGTATCTCAAAATGTATGGACACAGCACTGCCAGGATTTGGACACTGTCATTCAAATAATACCTTGCCTTCAAAAAGAATTTTTGTGGTGGGCTCAGGAATGTCACCTAAACAAGGGACTCTCTGTGACCCGCCAGAGGCGAGTCAGATTTTAACGACAGATGCCTCGGACATTGCTTGGGAGCTCATCTAAATGGAAAGTGGATACAAGACAAGTGGCCTGCCAGACTACAGCATCTACATATCAACATGAAGGAGATGTTAGCAGTCCAGTTTGCATTAATGGCTTTCAAGGAGTTACTTCTTCCAGGGCAGGTGTTGATTCTAACAGACAACACAACTGCCATGTGGTACATCAACAAACAAGGGGAACACATTCTTATCCTCTATGCAGGCAAGCAATGATTTTATGGGAGACTGCGCCAGCTTGCAACTAACTCTTCAGGCAAGGTTTCTGCCGAGCACAGAACTCCTTAGCAGATGTGTTAAGCAGACAAATCATGGATCCCCACGAGTGGAAACTGGATCTTCATGTATTTCAGAAATTGACAGTGTCATGGGGAACTCCAGACATAGATCTGTTCGCTTCTCCACTAAACCACCAGCTGCCAAAGTTTTGCACAAAGGGGTTTCATCACACAGCTTGGAAAGTGGATGCTCTTTCTTTCAGTTGGAAAAATCTTCATGTGTATGCCTTTCCACCTCTGCCTCTTCTTCCAAAGGTGCTCTTAAAGGTCAGACAAGACAAGCCAAGGATGATTTTAATAGCTCCAGATTGGCCTCGCAACACTGGTACCCACTACTAAGGAGTCTGGTAAGGAAGCCTCCATGGCCTTTCCCTTTGATTCCACATCTGTTATCTCAGAAGGACGGTCATCTGCTCAATGTCAAGCTTCACTCTCTTCATCTGACAGCCTGGCATATTCTGTGTTGAAACACAGCAGGTCTCAACTTCCTCAACAAGTTTTAAATGTGATTATGGAAGCTAGAAGACCTAGTACAAGGAAAGTGTACGCAGAAAAATGGAAGAGATTTTTATTTTGGAGTACAGCAAAGAATTTGGAGATTTCTGAGCCTAATTTGAGTGTGGCTCTTCAATATCTTACTGAGTTATTGGACAAAGGTTTGTCCTTCTCTTCCATTAAGATTCATGCTGCAGCAATTTCAGCTCACTATGATTGTGACCCACCATTGTTTTCGCATCCTTTGTTCAAGCAGTTTCTTAGAGGGGCAAAGAATATAAGACCCCCACGTAGAGCTCCTACTCCTGCTTGGGATCTCAATTTTGTGTTGGAAAAACTTACTCTACAACCTTTTGAGCCTGCGGCTACTGCTGAATTGAAATACTTGTCATGGAAGACTGCTTTTCTGTTGGCTATTACTTCTGCAAGAAGGGTGTCTGAGTTGCAGGCCCTTATGGCAGTAGAGCCCTTTTTGATTTTCCATAAGGATAGGGTATCATTACGTACTAATCCTTCCTTTATGCCTAAGGTGGTTTCTAGTGTGGCTTTAAACCAAACTATTCATTTGCCTACTTTTTATGCAGACCCCCAAAATAAAGGGGAGAAGATTTTGCATACTTTAGATGTACACAGGCAATTGCGTTATTATTTAAGCAGGACTAAGGATTTTAGGCAGTCTCAGCAGTTTGTTTCTTTTGCTTTGAGTTCGCAGGGCAAGCCTGTGTCAAAACAAACTATTTCTAGGTGGATTGGGTTTTGCATTGCATTTTGTTATTCCCATCATGGCAAGGAGATTCCAGCTGGGATTAGGCCTCATTCCACTAGGGCTACTGCCACTTCAACAGCATTTCTAAGGGGGGTGGCAACTAAGGATATTTTGGAGGCAGCTACTTGGAGTTCAGTGCATACTTTCTCTAAGCATTATCACCTTCCTCTCTACTCTAAGTCTAGGGCTGGTTTTGCCACAGCTATTTTGCAAGGCATGTTGTCAGCTCCTGCTTCTTTATGATTTGCCAGCCTCCCTTACCTCTGCTTTGGGATTCTACCCAATAGTTAGGACTGCAGCAATGTGGAATGAAGAACATAGTACAGTTTTGTACCTACCATAAATGTAGATGTTCGAGGATCCACATTGCTGCAGTCCAATTTACCCTCCCTCCTTCCCCTCTGTGTTTAGGGGTGGTTGTGTAGGTGAGGTTATATGCTGATATTTTTGTATATATTGTACATATTTTTGGTGCAGGTATATTGGGCCTTGTCTTTTTAGGGTCTTCTGACATCTGGGGCAAGAAAAGACTGAGGATATGACGTCGGTCATGCGCATTAGTACCCTGACGTACTGACGTCAGTCTAATGCGCCCTGACCGACGTCAGCCATATACTTTGGTATTCGGGCCGACTGGACAGCGGACTACCCAATAGTTAGGACTGCAGCAATGTGGATCCTCGAACATCTACATTTATGGTAGGTACAAAACTGTACTTTTTGAGGCTCAAGGTACAGAGACATATGGAACTCAGAAGCAGATAACACACACTCCACTACCTCAAAAGCAGAACACTCTGGGGAGAATGAAGTCGATGAAGCCGAGAAGCCATGTTTCCACCCAATCAGCTCCCTCTGCTTCAAAGGCAGTCCATCTGAGGCAGAAGTCAGAGCTTAACTATCTAATGATGAAGCTTCGAGGGACACAGATGACTGACAACTTCGGAGTTGTCTATAACAGCTCAGATCCAACAGGAATGTTTCGGCGCTGCGGGTCATCTGGCTTCAATGCACTTGGAGCTGGTGCACACAAAGACAGCCTCAAAGCTGAAGACACTATGATCTTCAAATCAGACCCAGATGGTCTTGGAAAACTTGGATCCAAGGGCTCCGAAACCATTAGTTGGATCAGAGATGGAGCAGAGACTGGTGGTGTACTACTGTTGAGGGGTTTCTGACCTGAAGGGGTAGGAGCCGTAAGAACTCCCATCTGAATCTGCACCGAAAGAAACTTCTTCATCATTCTATCCACACTGGCTTCAGTCAGAGTTCTGGAAGACTGAGACGATGAGGCCACAGAGACAGACCTGGAATGCCAGCAAGACTCTAAATATGGGGAAGGGACCTGAGAAGGTACCGGATCAATGGAGGGAAAATACCTGGTCCAAGGCAAAGGCTTTGAATCTGATAACCCAGGATCCGAGGAAGTCGATTTTGTGTCTGATGCTGGCTTTAGTAAAGGAGCAGTCTTTGGATCTGACTTTTCTGTTTCTTTCCTGGAGGCTCCACCACTGGATCCAAGGAAGCAGTGGTGGAGTCTGATGGATCCAAAGGCCTTTTGGATTGTTCATTAGTCATAGATTTAGGGGGATAGTCCAGATAAAGACTCTGAAAGTTGAAGGAAGCAAGACTTTTAAAATTACCATGTTCTTATGGTCCACAATAGCCTGAGGATTAAAAGATTTACATATGTCACAATCTTTTTGAAGGTGTTCATGGCCTAGACAATAAATGCACAAGGCGTGAGCATCAAAAAGCAGCAACTTTGACCGCATTTCTGGCACTTTTTAAAAACAGATTTTTTGGGGGGTATTTCGACAAACAGGTTTGAAAGACAAAAAACAAAAATAAATTTTTTTATAGATAGGAAAAAAGGGAAGGAGACATCATGGTATAGAAAAATATACTAGCATCTAAAAGGGGACAGATAGTAAAGTTTACCAACAATGGTAAGAAGAATTACACTGACGTGTATGATGGGAGGAAATATATAAGCTACAAAAATAGAGTAATTAGATAATGAAGTAATAAGATAATAATATAACAAGTTATCTCTGAGTTTTGAACACTAAGCTTGAGAGCTGACAGCAACCACATCCAAACGTGAAAGCGGCAAATGTGATCTGGGGTATGTTAGGCGATATAGCAATAAGGGTAAGGGAGGAGCTAGAGACTTTGCTCTTGGTCATGAGCTGAAAATACAGCAGAGTCGGATCAGAGGGTCAGATCTGAAACCAACTGCTGAGGAATGAATGAAAACTGACAACCTCAGACCCTTATTTATTGTGACATGATAAAATGAAGTACTTAGGAGTATGGATTAAAAAGGATTCTGGCGTGGCAGGTAAGGATACGTGGGAAGAGAAGTAAACAAAATATAATACAAAAATTGAGAATTTGGAAGTTCTGTTGTATGGATATGAATAGCAATATATAAACAATTAAAATGTTTTAGTCCCTTTAGTTTTAAATACAGGTCAAGCATATTTTTATTAAACAGAAAGTTTTGGATAGCAATTAAAGAGCTGAATGATTTTATCTGGGAGGGGAAGATGGCAAGAGTCAAGTGGGATAAGCTGATTCTTTCAATAGATCGAGGTGGTTAGAGATTACTTGCTTTGAAGGGTTATTTTAGAGCTACACAGTTAAGGCTCCTATACATAGCACAAGCAGAAACCTACAATTCAAAGTGGAAAGAGATGATGATGATGATGATGAAACAGGGAGGAAGCTCAAGAGACTGGGAGTTTGGATGCAGATTCTTAAGGAGAATAACAATAACCATAGAGAATACACAAAGTAGCAGGAAGTATTCTGAGAACTAAGCCAATATGAGAATGGAGAAAGGAGATTTTTGCCAATATAGATGACTGCAAGTAGAGGCACAGAAAATAGGCAAGACGGGCTGGAATTTACTGGAGAAACCTGGCAAAGGAACCACAATATTGAGAGAAAATAATTGAAGCAGGGATGGTAATAGAGTGGGATGTGGTCAAGAAGACATTTGGATTGCTGGTAAGAAACTGCCTTCCCTACCAGGGCTTGATCTCAAGAGTACAGGCAAAGAGAAAGGGATAGGAGAATGTTACGTGAAAGATCTTCTCTGGCAGACTTTTTACTTGAATCTAGAACAGAAGCAGCTGTTAAAAAATGGATACTTAGTAGGTTATATAAAATATTGCATGACAACTATAAGAATCAATCAGAAGGGGGTAGACAATATTGGGAAGAGAGACTAGAAAAGCAATTTACAAGAAAACAATGGGAAAAGATATGTATGGCTCCCAAGTATGCAACCAAGTCCAAAAAGGTTTAGGATCTTTGCTTGGACAGGTATTTTTATACCCCAATCAGCCTGTAGAGAATTTTTCCTCAGGCAGAAAGCAAATGTTGGAAGTGTGATGGAGAAACAAAGAGGTAACATGGAACATATAATTTGGGTGTGTAATGAGTTAGCAGATTTTAAAAATTCCCTGCAGAGTAACGTATCAGAAATACTGGATGAACAAATGCTTGTAAGTAAGGAAATTATTCTTTTGATCTGGGATACAGGATCTGAATTACCTAGACATAGTAATGCCTTATTAAGTTTAATTCTGTTTACTGCCAAAAAAGTAATTTCTAGAAAATGGAAATCAAAGTTTACACCAACTATAATTGAGATACTCCTGAATATTATAAAAGAACTGGAACAGGAATTTTTAGAAAAGGGAAGGAGCTAATTACTGAGAAGTAAATGGAAACTGTGGCAACACCACATGTATAACAATGTCCAGGAGGAGTGAAGTTTAAGGGAAGGCAGGAATTCAGCAATTTTTGGAATGAATATTGGACTGATAGTAGTAAAGAAAATATATGTGATGTAGATGTAGATTGTATTTAAATGGAAAAATATTAAAATGGCTTGTTTTCTTTTCTGTTAATGTATCTTTGCCTAAGTCTTAAGGTGTTAAAAAAAAGAAAGAAAAAGAAAGGGAAACCAGGACCATCTTGAAAAAGCTGGTAGAGACGGACTGTACTGGGCTTGTGTACATGATCTGTACCTAAAGGGCAACTACAATTACATTACAGCAGGCAAGATACTGACAAAGTCTGTATGATACCAACACTCTCACAACTTACCATGTTGTAGGGACCAGCATGCCTGCAACATGGTAAGTGCACTCATGGTTATGACAATATTAGCAATAAAAGGAGATAATCATCAAGGACCACATCATCATGCATTCTACAATATGTATTGTACCAACACTCTCACAACTTACCATGTTGTAGGGACCAGCATGCCTGCAACATGGTAAGTGCACTCATGGTTATGACAATATTAGCAATAAAAGGAGATAATCATCAAGGACCACATCATCATGCATTCTACAATATGTATTGTACCAACACTCTCACAACTTACCATGTTGTAGGGACCAGCATGCCTGCAACATGGTAAGTGCACTCATGGTTATGACAATATTAGCAATAAAAGGAGATAATCATCAAGGACCACATCATCATGCATTCTACAATATGTATTGTACCAACACTCTCACAACTTACCATGTTGTAGGGACCAGCATGCCTGCAACATGGTAAGTGCACTCATGGTTATGACAATATTAGCAATAAAAGGAGATAATCATCAAGGACCACATCATCATGCATTCTACAATATGTATTGCACCACACTGAAACTGAAGTGGTCCCAGTAATATGCAGCATCAGGAACCTAAAATGGATGACTGGCCAGTTAAGAGAGCCCTACATCTCTGACAGACGTCACAGTGGAGCTATATTTCATGAGTGTTCAGTTCATCTTGTAGAAAGTACAGTTGTGTACACTTACCATAAATGTAGATGTTTGAGTGTACTCACTGTTGCAGTCATCACATTTGGGTTATCCCTGCCAGGGTAGCCCTCGGCCGGCCCGAATACCAGAGGCTTATTATTTCTGTGTTGGTTGCTGTCGCTCCAGGACTGACATCAGGTCATCAGTAGTATAAAGTAAGGCAGCCAACGCCATTACATCAGTTTTTCTTGCCCTAACCTATCAGGAGCCCCCAAGTGGGAGCCAGGTTCTGGTAGAAGAACCCCACCAGTAGAAAGTAAATACCAACATATCCCTTGTAAGGAAAGAGAAGAAAGAAGAGGCGGATGGAGGGAGGGAAACCAGGACTGCAACAGTGAATACACTAGAACTTCTACATTTATGGTAAGTGTACATAACTGTACTATCTTCTTAGTGTTTCACTGTTGCAGTCATCACATTTGGGTTGATTCCCAAAGCTGAGGAAAAGGGTGGAGGCAGTCAAGGAAACTAGGGGCTGGCTAGGATGCCCTGCAAGACTTCACAGGCAAACCCTGCCCTGGATTTGGAGAAGATAGGTGGGTGGTAATGTCTGGTGAAGGTGTGAACAGATGTCTAGGTGGCAGCCTTCAGGATGTCCCTGTTGGGGACTCCTCTGAGGAAAGCTGCAGAGGTGGAGGCTGCTCTGGTGGAGTGAGTCCTGACCCACTTGGGGGGAGGCTTTCTGTGTTGTTTGTAGCAGAAATGGATGCAGTGTGCTATACATTTGGAGATGGTTTGTTTGGAGATAGCTTTGCCCTCTGCCCCTGCAGCAAAGCTAACGAGCAATTGATCAGACTTTCTGAAGGATTTAGTCCTGTCTAGATAGAATCTGAGCTGTCTGTACACATCTAGAGAGTGCAGGATCCTTTCCCCCTTGTTCTGTGGGTTAGAGAAAAAGGTGGGCAAATTAATGGATTGGTTGAGAGCCACACTGGACACCGCCTTGGGCATGAAGGATGAGTTAGTCCTAAGGGATACCCTGTCAGAATGGAAGATGATGAAGGGTTCTACAGCCATGAGTGCTTGCGGCTCGGAGACCCTTCTGGCTGAAATGACGGCCAGGCGGAAAGCTGTCTTCCAGGAGAGAAATTTTAGCTCTGCTGAAGAGGCAAGTTCAAACGGGGGGGTGAACTTTTCCAACAGAAAGTTAAGGTCCCAAGCTGGGGTTGGTGCTCTTCTGGGTGGCTTCAAGTTGCTAGTCCCTCTTAGGAACTGTTTGATCAGAGGGTGAGAGGAAAATGGGGCTGCTCAGTGGGAAAATGAGCAGAGACAGCAGAGGCATGAATTTTAATAGAGGAAAAGGAGAGTCCACTGTGCAGCTGGTCAGCTAAGTAATCCTGGATGAGAGGGAGGGCTGTGCCGTATTGGCTCCCTTAGCCTGAATCCAGGTGCAGAACCTTTTCCATTTGTCAGCATAAGACTTCCTAGTGCTAGGGCATCTGGCCTCATGTATAACATCTAGAACCTGTTTGCTGAGGTTGGCAGATTGATCGGGGGTTAGGGAATAAGCCAAGCTGCCAAACCGAGTGTCTGCAATTGGGAATGCATGAATTCCCCTTCCCTCTGGATCAGGAGGTTTGGAATCTGAGGGAGATGCCAAGGTGGCAGAGGAGACAGGCTGCACAGCAGGGGGTAACCAGTGCTGGCGAGGCCAGTCTGGAGCTAAACAAATTGTCCTTGGTTTTTCCTCCTTTATTTTGAGCAGTACCTTGGGGAGGAAAGGCATAGACGGATAGATTGACCCAGGGGAAGGGCAAGGCATCCACTTTCCAAGCCATGCAGTGATACTCCCTGGTGCAGAACTTGCTGAGCTGGTGGTTGGTGTGGGAGGCAAAGAGGTCGACCTTCGGGGTGCCCCATTTCTGAGTTACTAGGGCGTAGGAACTTCTGTTGAGCTGCCACTCGTGTGGGGCCAGAAGATTTCTTTTTAAGTGGTTCGCAGAGAGTTGAGAGAACCCTGTAGGAATTGTGCTAACAGGTGGAGTTGCATGGCAGAGGCAGTGTGCCAAAGGGTCATGGCCAGCCTGCATAGAGAGTAGTACTGAGTCCCTCCCTGCTTGTTGATATACTACATCACAGTAGTGTTGTCTGTTTTGATAAGGAGAGCCCTTGGGAAGAGAAGAGGCTTGAAAGCTATCAAGGCATGCTGGAAAGCTATCATCTCTTTTTGGCTGATGTGCAGATGGATATGCTGTGGGCTCCATTGGCCCTATATGCACATGCTGTCCAGGTGTGCACCCCAGGCATAATCTGATGCATCTGTGGTGAGGGTCTGGGCAGCGTGGGGTGGTGAGAAAGGTAGTCCTTTGTGAAGGGAGCGTGCTATTGCCCACCAAATAAAATCTTTTCTGAGGCAAGGTATTATAGGTATTAGAGTCTCCAGGTCTTGACAGTGTTAACACCAAAGGCTTTTTAGGTACCACTGAAGTTTCCTCATATGCAATCTGGCATATGGAAGGAGTAGAATGCAAGATGCCATGAACCCCAGAGCTTGCAAGATTTTCTTTGCAGATAGTTGAGGTCTGGTGGCTAGTTGAGAGAAGTAGGCTGTCAGGAAGGTTTGCTTTTCTAGTGTAAGGAATGCCATCTGGGATGCTGTTTCTAGGCTTGATCCCAGGAATATAATCCTTTGGGTGGGTACCTGTTTGGATTTCTTTTCGTTGACTGTGTATCCTAGGGAGGTTAGTAGGGACTTTACAAAGGTCAGATGCTTGAGCAGCTTTTCCTGGCTGTCTGCCTGAATTAGGCAGTCATCTAAGTATGGGTAAATCTGGATATTCCTTTGTCTGCAAAAGGCAATGGCTGGAGCCAGACATTTTGTGAAAACTCTGGGAGCAGTTGACAAGCCAAAGGGAAGTGCATAGAACTGAAAGCGCTGAGATCCTGCCCTGAAATGGAGATATATCCTGCATGATTCCCTGATAGGGATGTTGAGGTAGGCCTCCTTTAGGTCTAGGGTGGCTAGCCAAACATCCTTGGAGAGCATGGGTAACAGCTGCTGGAGGGTAAGCATTTTGAATTTTGGGATCACCAGGCAAGTGTGTAGAATGGAAAGATTCAGGATGATGAGCCAGGTGCTCTCTTTCCTGGGTACCAGAAAAAGTCTGGAGTAGGAACCTTGGCCTTTCTGTTCTGCAGGAACGTGCTCTACTGCCCTCATGGAGAGCAGGGAAAGGACTTGCTTTTGCACCTCTGCCCACTGGTTTTGAGGTAGATTGGAGAACCCTTTTGGAGTTTAAAGGGTGTGGAAAAAAAATTTGTATCCCTGGGACACTATGTTGAGAACCCAGCGGTTGTTGGTAATGGTGGCCCAGGTGTTTGCATGAAAGGAGAGTTTTCCTCCTAGGGGTAAGTGGAGGTGGGCAGAGGGAGGGGGTGGGGCAGGAGAGTCATTGTGAGTTCTTACCATAAGGAGGTGGCTTAAAACTCCCTAGTTTTTAAGTGGAGGTAGTTCACTGCTTAGATCTCTGCATTCCCTGTGGCTGCTGTCTTTGGAGTCTGGTTCCCCGGGGTCTGGGTTGAACTGATCTAGTGGGAGCAGGAAAGGACCAATGCTTGGAAGGACAATGCCTGCTGAACCTGGGTGGCTGGACCTGTAAGAAATCCTTAACTGTCTGCATAGATTTTGCTTTTTCTTCCATCCTTTTTAAGACCTCTTCTGCCTTAGTGCCAAATAAATTGTCTTTGTGCAAGGGGGCGTACAACAATTTAGATTTAACATGGCTGTTCCTTAAGCCATGCATGCCTTCTAAGGACAGAACCGGTCACTGCTGCCCTGCAAGACGCTTCTAGGGTGTCAAAACCACAGTGCAAGGTGTGTTTAGTTACTTGACTTGCAGAATGCATTAACTCTTGTAATTCTTTAGATTCTGCACAAACAGGAAAGGAAGACATTTTTTGTTTGAGGAGTTCCAGGGTATGTTGCTGAAATTTTAGTATATGGAACTGACAATTTAGTGCTCTGACAGCATGAGTAGCTGAGGTGTATACTTTTTTACCCCATCTGTCTAGTGCTCGGGAATCCCTATCTGAGGGGGTGGGATTCTTAGCAAAGGTTGCTTTAATTCCTTCAGGCCCTTGAGAAATTACCTCAGGGTCAGCAGTAGGATTTTTAAAAAGAAATTTGTGAGAGTCAGGGACTCTGTAATACCTGTCTGGTTTTCTGGGTGCAGGAGGGAGGGTCTCAGGAGTCAAGCTGGATTCCAGGAAAACATCCTCCACAACATCCAGGACTGGGGGGATGGCCAGGGGTCTGTGCTGTGGCAGATCTAAGAATTCAGTGAGTCTCTTTTTAGACTGAGGGTAGTCCTGACTTTCCCATTGGAAATGCTCCCTTAAGGTGTGAAGGGTTTCCCCAAAAGAAAAATCCTCTGGGGGAGAGGCTGAAGGAATGGAATCCTCTGCATCAGAATCCTCATAAGTAGAGAGGGGTTGCATGTCTTCATATTCAGATGCATCAGAGTCATGGGACTCCAGTTCAGACAAAACTACAGGGGACAGATCTCTTTTCTTTGGCAGAGGTAGCTTGGCTTCCCCTGATCAGCATGATAAGGTCTTCCGCCATTTTAAGCATTTGAGACTGAGGCAAGGAAGTAGGTGCCTGAGATTGGGTCATCGGTTTCTTGGGTGTGGTTTGTAATCTGGGCCTAAGAAACTTGGTAGTTTTTGAAGGAATGGTAGTCTCGAAAGAAGTCGGTTTGTTTCGAGAATCAGTAGTGAGAAGGACTTCCTCGGAAGCCAGTGCCTGCTCAATGGCTCTGGACTCATACGATGTAGAGACGACTGCAGGATCCTTGGTTGGTTTGATTTTTATTTGTATTTTGTATTAGTTTATTGCCTTTTTATATTTTGAGTGCTGTGATTTTTCTTTACCTTGTGTTTTGCTTGTGTTCTGCTTTAAACTGCATATTAAAACTTCAAAAGACACCACAGGTCTGTCTCTTGTGAGTCAGGCAGAAATTTTCTTAAATACCACTGTCTTTCTAGTTGCCTGTCTCTTATGTTAATTTGACCATATATATCATTTCCTCTCAGCTTTCACTGGCTTGTGTGAGTAAGCACAAAATTATCATTTTGTGAAATCACTCCCCTTCAACTATTTAAATTTATTGGCCATTCTACTAAGTGATCACCCCCTTTCAATCTATCTTGCTGTTTTAAAAGTAGTGACTGTCCACTAAAACTTAACTTTTTAGACAGGTAAAACTTAAGTTACCTACTTTCAAATCAAAATTCTCTAGTGCACACTGCAGTGTTTAGTATAAACCATTTTTTTTATCGTACCTTTAAGCATTCCTGTGACTAGCACTTGCTCTAATACCTGCTGGAAAGCACTAGGAAGCCTTAAACAGATACAAGCACTCAACTCTCCTTATTAATAAGGAAAAATTAATCATAGGCACTAAACAGCCTATAATTGCACAGTACCTTGCTAAGGTAAGGGAAAAAAGCTCCTGTACTTTTCAAAAAAAAAGCACCAACCCAGGCATGTCCAAGGGTCAGTTTCTGTTGCTTTCTCCTGTCCACCTGGTGAATCTGAGCATACTGGGGCAATGCAGCAATTGCCTCATGTATACAGACAACCCTTTCCTCCTACCCCCCAACACTACAACCTGTGAGATTAGCCAAACTGGAAGCAAAGCTCTCTCCACCCAAGATTGTGCTAGACAGTCAAGAGAGAAGGTTAACACCCACACTACACTTCAAGTAGCACATAGCCCTTCTAAACTCACACCACCAACACCAACACATAGCAACACTAAATCCACATATGCGGAGGCCCTTAACTGTAACCTGCCCAAACAATAAGGATCTTTGAAGCTGAAACGCAAACACCAATCACAACCAAAGTGTCACATATCTCACAACACCAGTGTGTCACCCAGCAACAGACCCTAAGGCAAGCACCGTACCTAACACTTTAGTCATAGGTGACTCTATAGTCAAGCACACGGTCCCACTCACAAGGCTGAACAAGGAGAAAATTACAGTGAGCTGCCTGTTGGGTGCCAGGATCCGCCACATAACTCATGCACTCAAGTCACTCCACAACAAATACAAATATGACTCTGCCATTGTCCATGTTGGAGTGAATAACTTGAGACGTACCTCCCTGGACTACATGAAAAGAGACATGGAAGAGCTCTCGGGTCATGTGGCCTAGGCAGGTATGACCCTAGCCCTGAGTAGCATCCTGCCTTCACCCAGAATGATACCACAATGTAAGGACAAAATGAATGACTTCAACAATTGGCTAAGGTTCTGGTGTCATTCAAATGGGATCCAGTATCTGTCTGTCTGGGACAACATGATCGACAGACCATGATGCTTTGCCAGAGATGGTCTGCACCTGTCACCCCTGGGATTCAGGTTACTGGCTAAGGCTCTTGCCAGCCCTATAGTGCCTTTTTTAGGCAAAGTTCAAAGGACAAAACTACCACCGTAACATGTACAAGCATGCAAAATCTGAAGGTAATGCTACTCAATGCTAGAAGTCTAAACTGCAAAATGCACTCTCTCGAGGCACTCCTAAAAATGGAGAACATTGATATCTGTGCAGTAACTGAGACCTGGGTCAAGGCTCCAGACAGTACCCCTGCAATACCAGGCTACAACTCTTACCACACTTTTCGGCCACCAAACCAGGATCAAAACACTAAAGGTGGAGGAGTGTCCATATTCACCAAGGATATTCACACCACCAGGTTAGTTGCCCAACACAATGCGTCTGAAATTCTTCAGGTGCAACTAACACTAGGTAAGACTGCAATCCAAATTGTAGCTTGCTACAGATCCCCCACCATGCCAAGATTCTTGCTACACCTTTCTAAACATACTGGAAAATATTAATATACAAACAAACACCCTAATACTGGGTGATTTCAACTACACTGCCATTAACTGGGAAAACTATTCATGTACCAACACCTTGGCCAAACGGTTTTTGGAATTCATAAATTCCAATGCCCTGGATCAACTAATCCATAGTCCCACCAAGGGCATTCAATATCCTACACCTGGTCATTACCAACATGGGAAATCGATGCTCCACACCTACGGTCACCCCCTCGTTGGTCAGGTCAGACCATAAGCTAATCACCCTTAACATCCACATCCCACCCCCACCCCCCAGTAAGGAAACCTCCATAAAAAACTTCTCCAAAGCCAACTTCATGCTACTCAAGTCAGAAGTTACAAACATCATGACACCCATGCAGACGGGAACTGAAAGTTCGACTGCTGAGTCCTACACTAAGGCACTGTACCGCGAGCACATCCACTCATGCATGAATCGTGTCATCCGAAATAGAACTAAGATGCTCTCCTCCAAAAAAAAAGGAAACCAACTTGGTGGTCCCCTGCCATAAACAAACTTTACAACAAAAGGAAGAAACTGTTGCAGAAAAGAGGAAAATCCCAGGATGCAAAAAACTCCCTTACCAGCCTCAGTAAGAAGCTGAGATCCCTCATAAAATCCTCCAAAGCTAGTTACGAAAATAAAATTGCCAAAGATTCCAAAAACAACCACAAGGCATTCTATAACTATGTCAAAAATCTAAATGGCAATGCTCAGATCTGCTCTGAGCTACAACAGAATGGCATTAAGTATACTGATCCCAAGGATATTGCCAATATCCTGGCAAATCGATTCAGTGCCAACTTCACCCCTCTCTCACCCCCTAAATGTCCCATCTCAATACCGGAAGATTTCCAAATTCCGGTAATAATGGCCCCACAGGTAAAAAACGCACTCTCCAAAGCTAAGAATACAGCATCCATGGGACCAGATGACATCCCGGGGCTGTGTACTACATGAACTACAAAATGAACTGGCACCTCACCTAAGTGTCATGTTTAATCATACCCTCATCTCAGGCTTTGTGCCCACTGAGTGGCGCACCACTACAGTTATCCCACTCCACAAGGGGGGATCCACCTTGGATCCCGGGAACTACCATCCCATCAGTCTGACAAGCCTGATCTGCAAGGCCATGGAACGTATTATCATGGAACTTATAAACAAAGACATTGGCAACCTTAAAACACTGGACCCCACCCAGTTTGGGTTCGTGAAGTGCTGATCTTGTCTCCTGAACCTGACTGACTTCTTCGAATCAGTCTCCAGAGCCGTGGACGAGGGTAAGGCAGTCCACACAACCTATATGGACCTCGCCAAGGCCTTTGACACCATCCCCCACTCTGGAATCATAGATAAACTTACTAAGCTGGGCATTAATCCCTATGTCACTCGATGGGTTGCCAACTGGCTTACTGACAGAACCCACACTGTAAAAGTAGCTGACTCCAAATTCAGCTCCAGACAAGTGACAAGTGGAGTACCTCAGGGTTCAGTCCTGGGACCTCTCTTGTTTGGCATCTACTTCTCTGAAGTACAGGCCAACACTAAGGGACTCTGGTTACAAAGTTCGCAGATGACTGCGAACTGGGAGCCATTACTGAATCCCCAAATGATGTGGATACTCTACAAAAGGGCCTTACAGAAACAGATGCTTGGTGCCAGAGCCATGGGCTAAAGCTCAATGCCAAGAAATGTACAGTTATCCCCTTTGGGAAAAAAACATGTACCCGTGAATTACCACATAGGTGGCAGTACACTAAACACAGAAAGTGTGATAAAAGACTTAGGGACACAGGTGGACAGTGGTCTCACCTTCAATAACCACATCGCCACAACACTCAGGAAATCCTTCTATGTGGCACACCTCATCACTAAGGGCTTTTCACACAGAAAAAAGGAGGTCATTGTCCCACTGTACTCATCCCTCATTAGACCCATTACAGAATACAACACCTCATTTAGTATGTACCTCTCAAGACATCTGCAACAACTGGAAAGGCCACAGAAATACCTCACTAAAAGAATCACAGGCCTAAAGCAGATGCCCTATGCTGACCACCTTAAAAAACTCCAGCTATACTCTGTCGCATATCATCTACTCTGAGGCGATCTCTGCTTAACATAAAAGGCCATGTCAAACCCAGAGCTGTTGGATATGCTACACTCAAAGAAATCCCAATCCCTCAAAGCCACACACTCCAGGGATCTAAACCTTGTCATCACAATAAACAGAACATGCTGGAGGGTAGGTTCCTGACCCAGAGACTCCCCATACTCTGGAACAGACTATCCATACATGTCAAGCAAAGCGCATCTTTGGCCCTCTTCAAAAGGAACCTTGATGATTGGATGAGAGAAAGGAAATTCACCCCAGGGATCACGTCAGTCGCCCTGCTAGACAGGGGTCCAGGGAAGTAAATAGTGTGGGAAGAAAGAGCCAGGGAATTGTTATGGCTAGGCTTGTATAGGCCCTACGGCCAATAGCCTAGTACCAACCTATGAACCTTAGTCAAAGAGTTTTGTGGCATACCGGACTCCGAAAGTGTCTCAGTAGTGGCCTGCGAATCCACAAAAGCGGGCATCAGGGGAAGCAAAAGCACCTCACTGAGGCCCGGTGAACTGACAACTAGCTAACGGCAGCACTGTCAGAAGGTTTGGACCCGTGTGGTCTGTCTCTGTCTTTATCTTTAGGTTTTTTTGGAAGATCTGTTGTCGGATGGCTTACCGAAGCCATATCGGAATTCGAGGACTGTAAGCGAAAATATCTAGCTACAATAAGGGCCCAACGATTTACAGTTCCGGCAATGAACAAAGCACAGAAGTGATAGTGGGTGACGTCGTGGTCTGGGCCTAACCAAGTGACGCAGTAAGAATGAAAGTCTCAGTGTGGTATTTGCTTTCCATAGGGGAGACAATTGTTAACGTTTTCTGACATCGGTTAGTGCAAGAAAAAGGATTCCAAATGGGGTACTTAGCTTTAGAAGACTTCAGCTTCAATTTGGAAGATGACACTCAGGTAGCGGTCGACCGGCACTTGTGTGAACTGCTTCGGGCTCCATGGCAAGAAAGACTGATGCAATGGCGTCGGCTGCCTTAGTTTATACTACTGACGAACTGACGTCAGTCCTGGAGTGACAGCAACTGATGCAAAAATACTAAGCCTCTGGCATTCGGCCCGGCCGAGGGCTACCCTGCAGGGATTACCCACATGTGATGACTGCAACAGTGAAACACGAAGAACATCTACTAGGTGGTGGACAGAGGGGAAAATTGCTGACCACAGATGGAAATGTACAGATGTGTCCAGACTACAGATTGCCATGAGACAGGGCTCATTTCCAACCTGGCTGCAGTGTGCTGACAATTACATACCATTCACAGGTACACTGGCACAACCTCAGCATAATGGTTGCCTCTGGTATACACCTTCAAGAGCAAGAAGTCTATGATTAATGAGCTCTGCAAAGCATACTGGATGGAGTTACAAACAGAATACGTACTAACTTTTCTAGAAAGAGCTACTATCACATCCATCCACTGCCACGTTCCCAGTTACCTATTCTACTTAATGCAAATACTGTGGACCCAGTTACGAAGGTAGTATTTATGGCATGGATGCACCTTTTGCCATGCAAATGAGAATGCTTACAGCCCTGGTGTTTACATCTGCTTTACTTGACCTGCAGAAGATGCCTGTCAGCATTTAGTCATAACACTGTGCACAATTCACTGGCACTATTAAATATAATGGCAGGGTACACTTTCAGTATGATTTTAGAAAGTGTTGGATCTTGTTCCTCATGAATTTTCCAGGGCACAGACTATAAAGGAATCATGAAAATAAAGACTATATTTGCTCCTAAGTCATCTAAATATCATTCTACATGGACAACTCACCATTCTGTAAACACTGTAGATAATCAACGGAAGCTTAAGGAATGTCACATATGTGCACTGTTGGAAGCAAGAATAGACTATACCTCTACACTACATTTCCTCTGGGTAGTAATTCATCAGTATTACCAATTATATTGTTTTCACTTCGTGTTTGCGATATACACACAAACGTATATCCCTACACTTACCAATAACATGTAGCATTAAACAATGCACTGTTCCCATCCAGGTCTCTGCACCTTCTGTATTCTGTCACTGTTTTATTAGGGAAATCAAAGGCAGCCCTTGGATGGTAGGAATGCCATGACCTCTGTGGTACAGCATGTGCATGTACGTGAACCAAGTGTAGCATATTGCTGTTGCACACAAAATTTAGTGACTGTACCCATGGACATTTTTCCAGTCGTGTGGACAAGTGTTTCATACGTGCAGCCAATGGGTTTCACTAGGTTTGCTGATAAAATTATTGGTGTCAGCCATATCTTGTATTTCTGCATCAACTCCACATTTTCAAGTTTCAGTTCAACAGCATGCAAATTATTTGAACACACTGGTTTGTTTTTAAACATAGGTTCATAGGTAGGTACTAGGCTACTGGCCCTAGGGCCTATATAAGCCTAGCCAAAAAGGTACCCTGGCTTTTGCCACCCAAGAAAATTATTTTTCTGTGCCCCTGTCAAGCAGAGCCACAGAAGTGATCCCCGGGGTGAATTTCCTATTTCCCATCCAATCATCAAGATTTTTCTTGAAGAGTGCTATTGAGGAGCTCTGTTTGACATAGATAGGTAGTTTGTTCCAGAGTATGAGAAGTCTCTGGGACAGGATTCTATCTCTCCAGCATGTTATGTTTATTGTGATGACAAGGTTTAGGTCCCTAGAGGGTGTAGCTTGGAGGGATTGGGATTTCTTTAAGTGGAGCATGTCCAACAGCTCTGGGTTTGACATAGCTTTGTATGTTAGGCAGAGATCGCCTGTGAGTAAGTGATATGCGATGGAGTAAAGCTGGAGTTTTTTGAGACGGTCTGCGTAGGGCATCTGTTTGAGGCCAATAATCCTCTTTGTGAGGTATTTCTGTGGCCTTTCCAGTTGTTGTACATGTCTTGTGAGGTATATACCAAAAGAGGCGTTGTACTCTATAACGGGTCTAATGAGTGATGAGTAGAGGGGAACAATGAACTCTTTTTCTGGATGAGAAACCTTTTGTGATGAGGTGTGCCAAGTAGAAGGATTTCCTGACCACCGTGGTGATGTGAGTATCAAAGGAGAGACGACTGTCCACCTGTGTCCTACGGTCTCATCACACTTTCGGTGTTAAGTAGACTACCGTCTATGTAGTAGTTCATGGGTACAGAGTTTTTACCAAAGGGGATGACAATGCAGTTTTTGGCACTGAGTTTGAGGCCATGGCTTTGACACCAGGCATCTGTCTCAGTGAGGCCCTTTTGTAAGATGTCCACATCGTTAGGAGTTTCGATTATGGCTCCTTAGTTTGCAGTCATCTGCGAACTTAGTTAGCCAAAGACATTCTGTGTTAGCCTATACTTCAGAGAAGTAGATACAAAACAGGAGAGGACCTAGCACTGAACCCTGTGCTACTCCACAAGTCACTGGTCTGAAGTCGGATTTGGAGTCTGCTACTTTCACAGTGTGGGTTCTGTCAGTGAATAAGTTGGCAACTAATCTTGTGACATAGGGATTTATACCTAGTTTAGTGAGTTTATCTATAATTCCAGAGTGGGGGATGGTGTTGAAAGCCTTGGCGAGATCTAGATAGGCTGTGTGAACCACCTTACCCTCGTCTATGGCTTTGGTGACTGATTCAAAGAAGTCTATCAGGTTTAGAAGACATGATCTGTCTTTTACAAACCCAATCTGGGTTGGGTCTAGAGTTTAGAGATTACCAATGTCTTTGTTTATGAGTTCCATGATGATATGTTCCATGGCCTTGCAAGACCAGGCTCGTCAGGCTAATGGAGTGGTAGTTCCCGGGGTCTGTCGTGGCTCCCCCTTTGTGGAGTGGGATAACCATCGCAGTGCACCATTCAGTGGGCACAAAGCCTGAGGTGAAGCTATGATTGAACATGGTACTTAGGTGGGGTGCCAGTTCATTATGTAGTTTGTGTAGAATGCAGCCTGGGATGTTGTCAGGTCCCATGGATGCTGTGTTCTTGGCTTTGGAGAGTGTGTTTTTTATCTGTGCAGCCGTGATTACAGGAACTTTGCATTCTTCTGGTATAGAGATGGGCCCTTTACGGGGTGAGAGGGGGGTAATCTTATGTTATTTTCTAATGCAGAGACTTCCAAGTTGTATTAAAGGCAGTGCAATGCTTTCTGTCATGTTTACAGCCACACCTAATGCACTAGGCTTCAACTTTAGCTGCATATGCAAATTTGGAACTGTTTTCCTCATCTTCAGTATTATTCAAGTGGCTTTCTTTTTCACATCTACAAATACATTTTTACTATTTTTTTTTTTTACTTCTGCTTTTTTTACACAAGATTCTACCAAACAATTTTTTTTTTCTCAAAATATTTAGTTGTGTATTGGCAAATTCATTACAGTGTTCAATATCAGTGCTGTTGCTTTTAAGTAGCTTACCCCCTGTATCATCATTTTGTATACCACAGACTACTCTATCTTTTACATGCAACACATCAAATTCACAGTCTGAAGGACCTCTTTTTTAGCTCAGCAACATAAGCCACCACAGACTCTGCAACTTTCTAATGAACAGATGGCAAATAAATTGCAAATTCTTTCTTGGATCATGATAACTGCCAAACTTCTCTCCAAGTCCTCCACTCTGTTTTTTCAGAAAAATAAAACAGTTAAATACATTAAGGTTCCCCAGCAACATGCAGGAATAGATCGCACTGACTTTTTTTCAGGCTTCTTAACTAATCTACTTGCAGTGAGGAATAAATCAGATTTATGGATCCAAATCTTATAACTTTCTATCAAATTTCTCTGCAGCAAGAGAATTACTAGGGCTTACAGACAGAGCATAATTCTACAAAGAAATATACTTCTACACTTCCAAACATACAACTGATCTGCGGTGGTGGTGCTGCGGTAGCGTTGTCACCTCACAGTAAGACATTGTCCTGTTCGATTCTCAGCTAGAGCGTCTTCTGTGTGGAGACATGCGTGAATGGGCGTACCTTTGTTGAAGGTTGTGCATCAGAGCTGGCAACTCGGCACGTAAAAATCTACTGCCAATCATTAGCGGACCGGAGTTCCGCTGTGGCGATCCCTAACCGGGAAAAGCCGAAAGACACAACAACAACAACTTCCAAACATACAACTCTGGAAAACATACATATTCACTGCTGCAGATGTACTACTTCAATTTTGACACCATGCCATGTCTGAATTCTGAGTTCTCCTGTAGGATTCAGTTTCCTTTCTGTCATCACAGTTGTAGAGGTGGGGCTGGCATAATAGTTAAGGTCTTTACCTCACAGTTGCAAGGTACTAGGTTTGATACTGACCTCTGGTTATTGGCAAGGCTTGTAACAGTCTGTAGACTGATAGCCTACTATTTAACTATGAACCTATGATTGGCAAGTAATAAAACACAGACAAAGAGGATTTGGTATGAATTCCATGAGTTCTGTATAATGAACAAATTATCTACAATACGTGTAGCTTCCTCTATCTAGCTCATTAGCACTTAAAATGCCCCCTCTCCACACACATTTTACCGTCACTAAATTTTAGTTTGCTAGGTAATTCCAAAGGCCTTGATACCAACAACCATTCTTACAGATTTCAAGTATCAGGCTATTAACATGTTCCAGAACAATACATTCAGATAACACAGCATACTGTAGTTACAGACTCATTTATGTAAGAGTTAAAATTAATAATACCCTTACCAGGAAGACTTAATTATTCATTTCAGTATACCATAGCATATCCTTAGCAGGAACACTTTCTTTAATGACATTTTATCCTAATTAGAAAATATTTTTCCGATATAATTACAAAAACATTTAACTGCACACGGGGATGATCCTCCTCATAAGTTACAGCAATAATGTACATCATTTTCAAACTACATACAAGACTAATGGTCTTATGAATTTCACCAAGTCTATACCTCTTTTTTTCAGACCAATCATATGTCTATAGCTAATCATAATTAAACATTTTGATTTTTTAGAAATGTTATCTTGAATCTGTTACTCAGTTTGCCAGCAATACTTACAAATGCTTTTGTGATTCTATTAAAGACTTGTCTTTATCTGTTCAAGTACACACTGTTATCAAAATGTTTATTCTCCCCTTCTGATGTTTACATAAACTGATAATCACCATTGTTCTACAGTATTAATGTTGTACAGAGACATTTTCAGTTTCTATGATGCAGAAGATCTCCAAATATTCATTGGTCAGTAGTTATTCCCTAGTCCTCACTATTACATCCCAGCTCATGTAAATGTTGACCTAATGAATTTCCAATGTGAAGCTTCTTGGATATACATGCTAGCTAGAAATGAATAATCTAGTATTTACCATCAGAATGGTGCTACTTTTCAAAGATTCAAAGCTTCTATCTTTCCTCCCTTTATTTTAATTTTTTTTTCTATTATTTTTGGTCCCTGGTCCCACCCTCCCATGCAGCCAACCATAGGATCATACGAAGTTACTAGGCTAATGGCCCTGGGGCCCTTACAAACCTAGCCAAGAGTTTATCCCCAAAAAAGAAACCTCAGTCAGCACCTGTCACCCCTGTCAATGAGGGACACAGGTGGCACCCCTGGGACAAATTTGTGGTTTCCCATCCACTCATCAAGGCTGTGTTAGAAGGGGGTCAAGTGAGGTACTCTGTTTGACATGTATGGAAAGTCTAACTCAGAGACTGGGCAGCCCCTGGGAGACAAACCTATGTCTCCAGCAGGTTTTGTTGATGTTGCATATTAAATTTAGGCCTTGCGAGCAGGTAATGCACGAGGAGTTAAGACTTATGGATATGGAGCATCTCTAGTAGGGCAGGGTCTGATATTGCCTTGTAGGCAAGACACAGATCACCTCTGAGCAATCTGTATGATACCAAGTAAAGTGACAGTGATTTGAGCCTATCCGCATAGGGCAGGTGTTGGAGACCATGGATTCTCTTTGGGAGGTATTTCTGTGGCCTTTCCAAGTGGTGCAGGTATTTGGAGAGGTACATACCAAACAGGGCATTATACTCAATTACTGGTCTAATGACAGAATCTCGCAGTTGTGGTGCTGCGGTAGCGTTGTCGCCTCACAGTAAGACGTTGTCCGGTTCGATTCTCAGCTAGAGCGTCTCTGTGTGGAGACATGCATGAATGGGCGTACCTTCGTTGAAGGTTGTGTGTCAGGGCTGGTAACTCGGCACGTAAAAATCAACTACCAATCATTAGTGGACCGGAGTTCCGCTGTGGCGACCCCTAACCAGGAAAAGCCGAAAGACATAAACAGACTGGTCTAATGAGAGAGGAGTACAGAGAGGTAATGATCTCCTTTTTTTCCTGAATGCAATCCCTTTACTTATGAGATGAACCAAGTAAAAGGCTTTTCTGACCACTGCCCTACATGATGGTTGAATGTGAGATTGTTGTCAAAGTGAGTACCCAGGTCTCACACCACAGGCTGTGTGCTTAGGGGGTTGCCGTTGATGTGGCAATCAGTAGGGGCAGTGTTTTTGCCGAATGGTATGAAAATACATTTTTTTTGCATTTAACTTAAGGCCATGACTTTGGCACCAGTCATTTGCTGCTGTGAGACCCACCTGCAGTATGTTAACATTATTTGGGGAGTCAGTGACAGCACCTAACTTACAGTCATCCATAAACTTGGTCAGCCACAGGCCTTTTGTCTTTGCCTGGACCTCTGAGAAGTAGATACCAAACAGTATGGGTCCCAGGACAAATCCCTGGGAAACACCACTAGTGACAGGTCTGCTGTCAGAGGTGGAGGCATCAGTTTTGATATTGTGGGTCCTATTGGTGAGTCAGCTGGCCCCACCCACCTAATGAGATAGGGATTTATGTCAAGTTGTGTTAGCTTTTCGATGATACCAGAGTAGGGATTGTGTCAAAGCCCTTGGCCAAGTCAAGGTAAGCTGTATGTACTGACTTTCCCTCATTTAGGGCCTTTGTGACAGTCTCAAAGAAGTCAACCAGGTTCAGCAGGCAAGACTGGCCCTTGACAAATCTGAACTGGGTGAGGTCAAGTGCTTGGAAATTGCCTATGTCCTTGTTTATGAGATCCACAATAGTACGCTCCATGGCTTTACAGCTCAGACTTGTCAAGCTAATGGGGCGATAGTTTCCAGGGTCAGTAGTGGCACCACCTTTGTGCAAGGGGATGACAATGGCAGTTCTCCACTCTGCTGGAATTTAACCACAGCCTGTACTTAAGTTGTGGCTGAACAGGGTGCTCAATGGTAAAGCTAGTTCTTGCTGGAGATGGTGCAGAATACAGCCTGGGATACTATCAGGTTCCATGGAAGCTGTGTTCGTTGCTTTGGATAGGGCCTTTAACACGATCTATGGAGATGTGAGGTGCAGGACAAGTATCGGGGATGTCGAATGAGCCTTTGGGGGGGATAAGGGGTGAGGTTTGTGCTGAACCTATCTGCTGGCAGGTTGGCTAAGTCAACAGGATCAGTATAACTGGTACCGTTAAATATTAATCCGGAACAAACCTGGGCTTTGCCATGGAGGTTCCTGACATAACTGAAGAAGGCTTTGTGGTTTCCCTTTGTTTCAGAGGCTAGTTTCAGTTCATAATTGGCTTTGGAGGTTTTCACTTGTGATCTAATTTGCTTGTTGAGGCTGAGGAGGGAGTTTTTCCAATTTGGAATTTGTTCCTTTTTACCCTTCGACAACAGTTGCTTCCTTTTGTTGTAAAGCCTGTTGACAGAGGATGTCCACCAGACAGGTTTGTGTTTCCTTGAGGAGCAGGTCTTAGTTCTGTTGGGTATGGCTGAGTCCATGCAGTTGAACAGGTGCTTGTATACTGCACTGGTGTACTGTTCAGCACAGTTGTCTGCATCCTCTGAGGGGGGCGGTGGTGGGAAGCTACTAATACCCTCCCTATGGAGGTTGTAGTCAGCTTTTGAGAAGTTTTTGTAGCCTGGTTATGGCGGGGGGGTGGGGTGGGATAGAAACTTCGAATGAGACAAACCGATGATCTGATCTCACCAAGAAAGAACATACTATGGGAGTGGTGCAGCAGTCGCCCATGTTGGTGAAAACCAAGTCCAAAATGTTATCGCCCTTTGTGGGGGAATGACAAGAGCTGCTCTAGTGCATTAGAACTGATGCAGTCAAGGAATCGTTTTGGTGAGTGGATTAGTGCAGGAATACTTCACCCAGTCTACAGTGTGGTAGTTGAAGTCACCAAGGATCAGGGTGTTAGGGGATACCTTGATGGAGTCAAGTAGGTCCAGGTAGGAGAACTGGGTACTCTGAGTCATGGGGGGGGGGGGGTCTATAGCTGGCTATAACTTGGATGGGTGTCTTGCCAACTGTCAGTTGCACCTGGAGTAATTCTAACGCATCATGCTGGCAAACTAGTCTGGAGGTGTGCCTGTCTTTAATAAAGATAGAGACTCCACCATCCTTAGTCTTCCTGACCTCATTTTGGGGTTGGAATGAGGTATAGAGTGGTAAGGCAGGGGTGGTCTCTGCAGTCCTGAACCAAGTTTCAGTGACCGCACAGACATCGGCATCTTCCAGTGCGAGGAGAGCCTCCAGTGACTGCATTTTCAGGTTAAGGCTTCTAAGCGTTAAGCAGCATGATCATGAATTTGCTTTTTGACAGATCTTTTATGTTACCACTGTAAAAAACACCAACATGAAAAGAAAAAAGAAATAATGAACCAAGCAGCTGAAATTCAAAACACAATATTTTACTGCAAAAAGACCTGGTAGATATCACAGAGTAAGCGCTTTCGTAAGGGTCTGATGAAGTTTGGCTACTGTGCCTTACAAAAGTGCTTAGTCTGTGATTTCTACTGGGCCCTTTTGCAGTAAAATATCATGTTTTGAATTTCAGCTGTTTGGTTCATTATTTCTAGATCTTTTATGTTGGAAGATTTGTCTTTGGGACATAGCCTAAAAAAGGCACAATGGAGAAGCAAAAGTCTTGGCTAGGATCCGCAATCCTAGCGGTGACAGGTGGAGGCCATCTCTGGCAAAGCATCGAGGCTCGTCAACCATGTTATCCCAGGCAGACAGATACTGGATCCCCCTGGACAGATATCAGAAACTAAACAAATTGTTAAAGTCAATTATCTTTTGTTAATATTGTGGTATCATTCTTGGTGAAGGTAGGATGCTGCTTAGGGCTAGGGTCATACCTGCCTGGGACACATACTCTGAGAGCTCAATCATTTCTCTCTTCATATAGTCCAGGGAGGTACGTCTCAAGTCATTCACATCAACATGAACAATGACAGAGTCATACTTGTACCTGTTGTGGAGAGACTTAAGTGCGTGTGTGATGTGGTGGATTCTGGCACCTGACAGACAACTGACCGTGACCTTCTTGTCAAGCCTGGTGAGGGGGACATCGGTGTCTCTCACAACTGAGTCGCCAATGACTAGTATGTTTGGTTTATTGTTATGCCTTATGGGCTGCATTAATTTATTGTTATGCTTTATGGGCTGTGTTTGTCAGACATTGGTGTGTTGTCTGCTGTGTGTGATGTGTTTGGTGTTGTGTGTGAAATGTTTGCAAGTGTGTTTTGGAGGTCTCAGCTGTTTAGGTAAGTTTTTAACGAGGACCTCTCCATAGATGGGTGTATGTTGTGCTTGACTATGTGATGTGGGTGGCGTGGTGTTATGTACAGCAGCTTGTCTTCTGTGCCCCCATCCTATGTTGGGTCTACCTACTCCATTTAGTCTCCCCAAGACTTGATCTGTGAGGGCTGGGGCTAATGATGATCATTATGGTGTCCCTAGATCGCATGTCATCCTTGCTGCCATGAGAAGTTGTTATAACCTACCAGTGTTTCCTCCCCCCTCCCCTGCATTTGTCTGTTTTGTTCGAAGGCTACTCCCCTCTATGGACCACACCTCCCCATAAGGAACTCTTAGACCAATGCCTTCCCCTTTTTTAAAAAAAATTAATAACATATTCACATCTTAATATTTCCTGATACAAAAAAAAATAATTATTTCATGCTGTCCTGCACTGGCTTAAAGCCTTCTTATATATAATTTAATATTAATAAAATATAGTATATACATTTATCTCTGGATCCTAAATGCATGTTTGACAAGTTTAATGCATACTACAGTGAAGTACAGAAAAATACAGCATTAGCAATTATGACCACTAAACATTTAAGAGCAGGTCACTGAAAAACATCACCACAGCCAAAGGCCATGTCTGGTACCCTAATCGTTAGGTGAATTAGTCAGTTTCCAAACCCCCAGATCATAACTGGTATTATTATGAATAAAATTATAACAAAAGCATGGGCGGTAACTAGGACATTGGAAATTTGGTAATTCCCTAATACAGCACCAGGTTGGCTTAGCTCTGCACGGATTAGGAGACTTAGGGCTGTGCCAATTATTCCAGCTCAGGCACCGAAGATTATGTAAAGTGTGCTGATGCCTTTATGATTTGTTGAGAATAGTGAACATGTTACAGCCACAGGTAGGGTGGCCAACAGCTAAGTGGTGGGTTGTAGCCCCACAGAGAGGATAAATACCTCTCCCTATCAAGTTGTGGGATGTTATTATGCCGGACTGCAAATCCGGAGACATGGATTGGCTTCCACTGTGGCTTCTGTCACTTCCGTAGGCACGGCAGAACCTAGGCAAATGCCCACTGGTTTAGGTGCTTAGCAGCTGTTAACTAACACTTCGAGGGATCAAGACCCTTTCACTTACAAAAGCTTCAGCTTAAAGTGTTTGAGTTGCATTCATGAGATGTGGGATAGAGGCCAGCAGGCTTTACAGGAACTAAAAGATTTTCACTTTTATTTAAAGCCTTGAAGACTTTTGCTTCAGGGTTAGCCTAAGTTCCTATATATAAAAAGTTGGGGTTGGGGTAGAAGTAATGTTGCTAAAATTAGAACTATTGATAGGATGTTGGATATATTAAGATTTTTGTGTCATTGATGATTATTAAAGGTACTAGGGGAGGTTGTGGGAATTATTGCATAGCATAGTCAAAGACAGAAGTATAAACTGAGTAAAACTGATAGCGCAGTGATTGTGGTGAGGGCATATAGGTTATTGTTTGATAGTTCTTGTAAGATTAATCAATTTGGCATGAAGCTGGTATGTGGCAGAAGCACTCCTAATGAAAGTAGTGAGACTAAAATAATGGACATTAGAACAAGTGATTTTGTCCAGTTAGAGGATAGTGAGATGATGGAAGTTGATTGTGTGAATTTAAAGGTAATGGAGAGTGATGATGTGAGAAAATATACATTATTAGATTAAATAATGCTAGATTTGGGCTATATGGCAAAATTATAGTTATTCATCCGATATGTGCAATAGAGGAGTAAGCTAAAATTTTTCTAAGCTGGGTTTGGTTGACGCCAGATCAGCCCCTGATAAGAGTTGAAAGAAGGCCTAATGTTGTTAAAAGAGTCAGATTAGTGGAGTTGGAGATTTGGTACAGCAAGGTGAATGGTGCGAGTTTTTGTCAGGTTGCGAGGATTAGGCCTGTTAGTAGGTTAAGGCCTTGAAGGACCTCTGGAAGTCAGAAGTGTATAGGTGCTAGTCCCGTTTTGATGGCTAGGGTGTGACTAGGAAAGTTGATAAGGGGTCTTAGTATGTTAGTAATGTTTCATTCTCCTGTTGTTCATGCATTTATTATGCTAGAAAATAAAATAAGAATTGAGGCAGCTGCTTGCGTAAGGCAGTTCCCTTTCTTAGGTGATTAGGTTCTTTTCTTTTCCTTCTGCATTTGAAAACTGTAATGTCAGGCATTATTCAATGATTCATACCAGTGGCTTCAAGCTACTGGCATTGGGCCCTCAATCATATAACTCTGGTCCTTGCAAGATACTCCTGATGTTTAACTGCTCTGCTCCAACTGGTGAAATTTCTCATTTCCATTCTCTCATCTACTAAGCCACAGTATAAGGATGAACTAGTGAGAAAACTTCTTCCCGGTGCATATCATCAGTCACTGGCACGAGTGATGTTCATGTGCAAGTGTACAGGATGCAGAAATGAAACAGAAACACACAGTTGGCTGTTCAGTCACTCCATGGCTGCATTCAAGTAAATATTTGTACCTTCAAACCATGTTTTGCTGACAGTTACTTACAACTAGAAGGCTGTCTCAATAGCACTTACTCCCAAAATGGAGACAGACTGCTATCCATAATACATCAGCTCAGTAAATAAGCACAGAATGAGCATACAGAAGTCCCCAAAATAAAAATGAAACATTTCAGTTAATTGGTATGTTATACACTGTTGGCTAATGACAACTCTGGAACAAGGAACTCAGGCACGTCAATTTCCATTCATGGGCTTCTTGATAGCACTGGAACTGAGTTAGTGGTTGTGTTTAACACAACTGAAAGTGTATTTAGCAGAAAGAATCTTGTTGTATTTTTCTCCATCTCATAGTTGTTACTGGTCATGTCATTGTTGGAGGTATTCACCTTTCTGTGTTTTAACTAAGTATTCACCTTAGCAAGAAATACAGGTCATGTGGTTTGACTACTGTTAGTTTTGATTTCTTTACTGCTTAATTTTTATTAATTAGTTAGCCAAGTAAACGTATATTGTGCATTTTCGTTTCCAGGACTAATCTGGGAGCAGTTATTTAGTTTACTGACTTACTCGGAATACACAGTATGCCAGTGAAGACTGAGAGAAACAAACCTATGACTGGAGGATGAAGTTCATTAGCAGTTCATAGTCCTTGATCTATGCTACTAGCCTGTTTCTTAATGTCACAAAATGCAGACTTAGTTAATTTTTCTATTTTATAGAACCCCTCCCAACAAAACTTCCCTGAAGAAAGACACAGGGAAACCGGTGGGTCAGCTGGATAAATAGTAACAGCATTACTTGTCACCCCAGGATCTCACGGGTAACTGACCATCGACAGTTAATACAATTTTAGTTCACTGTTTGTAAACGAGGCTTACACATTGAACGTGCAGCTTGACGGCAGAGCTAGGATGGTAACTTAGAAAGTATATCCTATCTAAAACGGCCTTTTAACTGCCTTATATTAAACGGGGCTAGCACAGAGGTATGATACATTAGTCACAATCAAAATTTGTAGTAAAAAAAAATCATACTTTCTAGTAAACTATGATCTGTTTGCAAATCATTATATTTACTATAGGAACACTATATTGCCTGAAGTTATTCTCACAAGAGCTCTTCAAGCAGGTACCATGGCTAGGACTTTATTTTTTATTTTATATACTTATCCTTTACTGACCTGGTTAGTCCCACTAGGCTCATGACCTTTTTTAGAGGGAAACCAGAGGTGGTATTTGTTAACTGAAAAGGAGAAATTTGGACAGGGCACTGGAGAAATTCTCTTACTCTTTTTGAGAAGCGCTGTTGGATCTTTTACTTACACCTGAGCTACCACAAACTGAGGCAGATGGCGCCTCAGTTTAACATCTCAACTGAAGGACAGCACACTCGGGAGTACAGCACCCCCCACTCCACATGCTGCACTGCAGTGTCTGTAATGGAAAATTAATTTAGGTACCTGGGTGGGAATAGAACCCATTGTCTTTGGATCTTCCAGCAGCAAAGACAGGTTTGCTAATTGCTGAGCCACTGACTATTCATTGCCAAAGGCTAATACCCTGCACTTAGGAATTTTACAAGTGGAAAAGGGCTCATCAGCTGGGAGCATGGGCCATGAAGAAAATGAAGAATATAAATAAATGTATCAACAATAAGTAGGCAAAAAATGAATTTACAGAGGCAGAGTGACAAGTGCATGGTGATGACTTCAAAAACACCCCAGGAATAGGCTGAATAATGGAAACTATGAGGAAAGTAAATCTTCATTTTTTTAAACACCTTTATTGAATTAGCACTCGTGACATAGGCAAATTTACACTTATATAAAAGTAATCAAACTGTATTAACAAGTTCAAGTTTGCAAAAAATATACTTCACATATATTGCTATATCATATAACCTATGCAATGTTGCATAGATTCTTCAGTTCCTGCCCTTTTTTTAAACAAGAAACATCTTTATTAAACCATCACTTAAGACAAAGGCAACCATACATTTGTATAAATGAAAATAAACCATACCGACACATTCCTAAATGCAAGCATTTTACATCACAAACCATAGTGAAACAGTCTCAGTTGCAAACATTGTACACCACTTTTAATCTAAACAATCATTTTCAGTCAAACATTACGTAGCTCATTTAAGCCCTGACTTCTTTTAAACCTCATTCCTACCCTGTATGTAGTGTTCCCACGATTCCCATTTTTTTCCTATGTAGTTTGCTCCTAACCTTTTCTAAAGATCTCAATTCCAGTTGTTTTACCTCTGTTACTACATTCACTACTTCTAGTATAGTTGGTTTAGATTTTGATTTCCATTTTCTAGTAATTGCTTTTTTGGCAGCCAACATAATTTGACACAGTAAGACCTTACCACGTCTAAGCAGTTTAAATTCTGTACCGTAGCTCAGAAAAATCATCTCCCTTGTCACACCAATTTGCCCACCCAGCATCTTTGACAGTGCATCCTGCAGGGAATCCAACTCACCTCACTCCTGGAAAATATGTTCCCAATTACCTCTTTCTTCCCCATCACTCCAACATTTGCAATCTACCGGAGGAAAAATTCTCTGGAGTCTACTTGGGGTATAAAAATATGTATGCAAACATTTCCAAGCAAAAATCCTAAACCTAGATTTTGTTGCATATTTGATAGAAATACATATATGCTCCCATTGTTTCTTTCTGAATTGCTTATCCAATCTCTCTTCCCAATCCTTTCTAACCTCCTCTGGTTGATTCTTATAGTTGTCATGCAATATTTTATATGCTCTACTAATTATTCCTTTTTTAATGGCAGCTTCTGTTCTATATTCTATTAAAATCTCTACTGGTGCTGGTCTTTCGTATAGGACCTCCCTATTTCTTTCTCTTTGCCTGTACTCTGGTATCGATCATTGACAGGGAAGGCAATCTCTAACCTGCAGTCCAAATAAATTCTTGGCATCCTCCCAGTCTATCATTTTTCTCTCTCTAGTTATTTGCTCCCAGTACCTTGGTTCCTTTGCCAGTTTTTTTCCAATAATTCCAGCCCCCTCTTGCTTATTGTCTATATCCCAGTTGCAGTCATCCCTATTGGTAGGATCAGAATCTCCTTTTGAAAAGAAACCTTCATTAGCAGTTTTTAATAGAAAGTATTCTTTTGCCCCACCCACTTTTACTGATCGGAGACAACTTAAAAAAAATCAGTCAAAATAATGTTTAAACATTTAAACATTCAAATTCAATGATCACTGGATCTAAAAAAATCTAATCAAACGCAGACCTACTTAAAAGAAAAAAAAATTACCTAACCAGTTCATATAACCATTAACCAAGTAAGCTCAGAGAGTGTACTTTTAATTTTAAAGTTAAAATGACCAGAAAGATAAAAAAGTTAAAATGACCAGACTCTGCATACTCCCTCCCTGATGCACTTGTCTTGCATGATGGCTTGCTTTGCTGGAAGGTGCAAGGAGAGGCCACCCTTGAATGACTCCAAGACAAGAACAGTCAGGCATGTCTTTGGGAACTCCATGATCATCCCCCCCAAAAGATTGCAGAATTCCTGATTTAGCAAATCAACTCAGACACTAAGACAGTGCCCACAGGGCAGCAACTGCCTCTTATTAAACCGTAAGCTCCATACAGTCCTTTGCTTATGTGAAAATGTCCTTTGAATTGAGGAAAATTATACTCAAACAGCTCTGAACATCTTACATTCTTGCTCACTTCCTCTCAGCTTTTCCATCACCAGTAATCCAAAATGGGAAAAGCTTTCATAAGGAGGATTGGTGAAAGATTCCTTGAAATTATCTGCAAAATTGCAATGTTTGAGTCAGACATGGCAAAGCCTGATTCAGCTGCCCTTGTCACACCATTAACTGTGTTATGCAACAATCTCATGGACAGTTTACAGTAAGTGAAGTAGGCACCTGAGAAACTAACTTGTATCCTGTGTACCCATGGGGCAACTTGATAAGTCTCCCTGGGGGTCTTCTTAGCTAAACTACAGTGAAATCTGTTCATCTGCATCATGAACTTCAAAGCCTTCATAAAAAGGTACCCAAGTTAAACACTTTTCAAAGACGTCCAATGCCACCGGAGATTCCTGGCTAAGATAATGTCTGCTGGACTCTCTGCAGAGAGATCTTCCTGGAGGGCAGCAGCCACTACAATGGAGATGGCTAAAAAGGCCTTATCCAGTGCATTTCTGGTCACAAGGCAGAGGATGATCTTGTCCAGCTTCCTTGGACTAGGAACCACCACACCTAGATCTTGTCAAGTCCTCTGCACAAACAGTAAAACCATGCAGTCTGCATGGGAGGCCACCCAAAAAGTTGGTGGAACAAAGCAAAAAATCTCCTGCAGAAGTTCTTCATCTAGGGAGACTGGGTCATTTGGTCGTACACCTACAGAGTTATTAACTTTATAATCTACCTAAATTTGAATTCACTGGGGAAAATGGAGGAAGCCTCCCCATTTTGATCAGTAACTGATATACGTCACTCCACAGGGGAGTCCAGGTGCTTCTTTGTGTGCACATTCTCTACCTGGGAACACTCGAGAGAAGCTTGTCTAAGTGGGCGTTGCAGGACTCTGAGCCAGATAACTCTACTCAGTTCCTGGGCTCACATGGGACAAGGACAACAAGTCCAAGTTACCAGAATGAGGGATGTCAAGGTATGAAGCAAATGCCTCTGTCAATTCCACGGGAGTGTCCACCATCTCAGAAGTTTGCATCTTCACAGTCTCCAAACTCTGGGTTGTTGTCACCTAGGATTGCAAACCCAAAGAATCCAGGATTTCATATGGTTCCAAGCACTACAGGTGTTACTGCTGGTATGACATGACACTGGTGCATAAGATCATGTCAGAGGGCTATGAAGGGTTATTCTGAACAAGGACAGTGGGTGATGCAGGGGATTAACTCCTCCCTGGATTCCTGAAAGTACTTTTTCAGGGACATGGTTTTGGTTGTGGATCTACAACATGGATTACTACAATGAGTGGTTGAGGAGAAATCTACATAGGTATGCAACAGGCCATGGGACAGGTGGAGAAAGGGTACATAGGAAGGGAGTACATAATACTTTCAGCAGACTTTTACTATTCAAACTAGTGGCATAGAGGAACAGAGCCCTGACAATTACTGATGTGATCCAAGTCTGATCAGTATTTTGGGCACTTGATGAAACTAGCACGGAAGGATCACCAAATTCATCCCAGATGAATGGAGATAAATTTATATAGCCTCAGTTCCTTTGTGGAGGAGAAGCATTGAGTTGTATATCCTCAGGGTAGACTTTTGGTTCACCAAGCCACTGCCTGGTGGCAGCTTTTGCTAGTCAGTGCATTAGAGCATGCACTTTCAAGGGAAAGGCACTGTGAGCCCCCATGGTGACATGGGTAGCCCCCATCCACTCAGGGGGCTGGAGTTACACCATACAAATCCCCTCACTACAAGGATGTTGGTAAAGGCACATGCTGCCTGTATGAAGGCCCTTTCAGATGTCTCTCCCTCCCAAGTCATATTAAGGTTGGCAGACACAGAGCCAAAAAAAGCACATAGAAAAAACATGACTTAGTATCAGATTCTTTAACTATGCAGGCATTAATAGCAAATATAAACGTGTCTGTTTGAAAGTAACATGGTCATTACTGGTGGTACATAGGTAGTTACTAGGCTTGCTGGCCAGGGGACCATTGAGGAGCCTAGTCCAAATTCACAGTTGCCCTCAAGCATTGTGGAGTTCAGTGACTTTTTTCAAAGTTACACAGAAAGCAAATAATGGTTGAGGGAATAAAGCCCTGTACCAAAGGAAGTACAGCTCACAACCATATCCCTTTCCAGAGTAGAACCGTCTTCTCTGAAACACAAGTGAAAGCCTCCACAATAAATTTACAGTCACACAGACACTTCTCCAGTTGCAGCACTACCATATTTTGATCAAGCAGGTTCCAGAACTACAGTAGGATGCAAGGCACTATTTGGACTACATACTCATAAGGAAACTCCTCCTCAACAGATGAATATGGTCTTTACTGGATCATACTAGATATAAAAAACAGATACAATGAATATTAAAGTTTACAACCCACATCAGGATGGTTTCCCCACTCAAGTTTATTTGCTATCATTAATTCTATACATTGATACAATTTTGAAAAAGTTATTCATCCTTGGTGACTTCAATAGAAACCTTCTCATCTTCTCCAAACAAAGTTTTGGATCATGCCTCAATCTGTTTCACTTGATTAAAGAACTCACCAGAACAAACTTTACCACCAGCAATCCCAAATTAATGGACATTCTAACATGTAGGGTAACAAAATACATTCTGTTTAAACTGTCACATCAAATATTAATGACCACTGTGCCTTCGTCTTCTCCTTTTGATAGGAAAAGCATAACGCATCCCCCATACTCATCACATTTGTACTCACATTTCTAAGGACATACACCAGACATGTAATTTCAATACTGCATGTTCATGTCTATATTAATCACATTACTATTTTTTTCAAGCACATTTACTGAATTTTCAGTTGTGACATAGGGAAATTTACATTCATGTAAAAGTAATCAAACTATAATCATAGAAACATTATACTTTATATATATATATATATATATATATATATATATATATATATATATATATATATATATATATATTGCTATACATCATATAACCTAAGCAACATTACATAATGTATTCAATTCCTGCTTTTTTTTAAACAAGAAACATCTTTATTAAACCATCACTTACTCCACAGGCAATCATACATCTCCAAACCTGTTTTAACAGCAATAAAATACAGGCAAATCACCTTCCATGGATAATACTGGAATTACAGTCTTTATTTAGTATGGCTTTGCCTGGCATACAAGGAAACATACTAAAACACCTCAATGATTTTAACATACATCACCCTTCATAATTAAGCAAAAAGTTATAAGGAAGGCTGACAAACTGCATTTTTTTACAAAAACAAAAATATCTGGAAATAGTCAACTTTAAAACATTAATTTCTTTCTCACCAAATGATTTTGTTACAGTATTTACTTTTTACCCTCCTTTAAGTCACCATAACAAAAATTACTTCCAAATGTCCCCCGTGGAAACTCACATACTGGTAGCTGGCACAAATGATTAAGGAGCTGTTAACAAGCCGTTTCCTGTACTTTAGTGGTACAGGGTTTGATTCCCTCAGCCCCATTCAAATGATTAAGGAGCTGTTAACAAGCCGTTTCCTGTAGTCTAGTGGTACAGGGTATGATTCCCTCAGCCCCCATTCAAATGATTAAGGAGCTGTTAACAAGCCATTTCCTGTAGTCTAGTGGTACATGGTTCGATTCCCTCAGCCTCCATTGCCTTACTGTGTGATTCTAAGCAAGTCATTTAACTAGCAGCACTCCCAGGCTGAGCATCAAAAAGGAGGTCAGTGCTCTACACTGGTAAATAAAATACAAACAAAATAATAAAACAAACACACCTCAATTTTACTTTAAAATATATTTACAGAAACTTCAAATCTTACTAAATCCTTACCCAGTCATGGGTCACCAGCAGATGATCAGCTCTACCCTTGGTTTATTAAGGTATGCTATGACAGCACTCAAAACAAACTATACTATGAGCCAGGAAGAAAGCAATTGTTCCCTTATCCCAAGTGTAACAAATCAAAAGAGTGCCACTGAATATTGCTCCATCTTCTCCTGACAGATTTTGGTAAACTTCTTGAAAAAAGCAGTACAGATACAAGTCAATGACCTTTTTTTTTTAAATACAATATTTTAACTATTCACCAACACAGACTTCATAAAAGAAGAAGGACCTAAACTGTATTACTGACTAACTGATGCCATTTTTACTAAGATTGACTTGACCTAACCAAAACATTCAAAAGTAAGCCATACCCAATTAATGAACTCAGCTGTGACCTTCCATTTTGGATTCTCTACATTACAGTGGTTTTCCAGGTACCTTTCTGGCAAGACCATCACTGTTTGTAACAATGATGACCTAGTGCCATCCCAAAATATCTACATATCTGTTGTGCCTTTTGTGTGGAGTCTGCATGTCCTCCTTGCGTTCATGTGGGTTTCCTCCAGGTGCTCCGGTTTCCTCAGATGTTTCAAGACCTGCGTCTGGAGCATTTCTCCTCGGGCCTCCAGTAAAAATTAGCTTTGTTCCAAGTCGGACTTTCCCAGTAAAGGAATGTTAAATAAATAAATAAATATAGGTATGACACAAGGGTCAATCTTGGGTCTCATTCTCATTACTCTCTTCATTAACCCTCTTCCCTGTTTTAACTGAAGCTCTCAAACCTTACTGCTTTGTGCAGATGATCTGTTTCATCCTCAAACTCTCCCCATCACTCTAAAAATGATTAACAGTCTGCATACAACCCTTAATAAGCTTTCTTCTTGGCTTCATAATAAACTCATATTGAATGTCTCAACACTACATAACCAGCCTACTAAGTTTATGTTCTCTTTCACATAGCTTACCTAAACCTAGATCCTGCACTCAATATGTCAGCACATATCATCAATAGAAAGGCAAAAATAAAGTTCACTCTGTATGGCTCTAAAAATATCTCCCATCACCTCACTCCAGAAAGAAAGGCAGGAATAGGAAAAAAAAAAAAAACTCATGCAACAAAAACAATCTGGATGATTTAAACTTAATCTCAAATAACATATGTCATTTACCCCCCCCCCCCCCCCACACACACACACAAAATATGCCACTGCATCACCTTTAACTGCACAAGCTGTACGTTGCACAGTAAATCTTCACACAACAGCACTATATGACTTGCCTTCTATTATTCTAAAATTCTGACCAATCACAAGTACTTATCACATTTGCTCCTATGTAAATCATGCATTTGTGTTCCACAGATCCAAAAGCAACTTGGCCTCACCTTGCTCCTCAAATCCAGAATAGCACTGCCTAACAATATTAGGAATTTTCCTTCTACAAAAGAATTTAGGGAACAATTGTTAGCCATGTGTTCCTGCTTGAGTCACACGCATGTAACATAATAAAATCCCACTGTTAGCCACTAATTACAAGCTATTTCATTTTGCTGTTAACCACCAAATATAAGCTATTTCTCCTTACTCCATAATTACCTTCACATAAAACCAGATCTCAGTATGTTTATATACTGTGCATAGCACTACAGTTATGGCTTCTCCGTAACTTTTTCTTCATGTCAGTGTTATTAATTTTCAACATATTAGTATATGCATTAACTTAGTCTTGGTCAACTTATTTGAATAATTTTAGCAGCTGTAACTGTATGGAAGCATCTATCAATGTAAGTATTTATGGTAATTAAGTTTGTTTTACTTTCTCAAACTTGTTTGTTCATATTGGTGTTTTGTACATTTTGTACTCTCAGGATATGGCTGAAATCCATTACTGGAGTTAACAAATGAAACACCTGTGGCACAGAAGACATTTTTCCACCAGGCTCTGAATATCTAGAGAGAGCCCTTGGAGCACTGTGTTGGACCTTCAATGAACACAAGAGATGTTATCATAATAATTAAAAACATACTGTCGTCAATATAATGGAAGGCGCATTTCAGATCTATAAAGAGATTCCTCCATAAGTATTCCCTTGTCCATGTTACTGAGTCCTAAAACCCTTTCTAAATCCACACTGTGAATTGCCAAGACAATGGTCACCAATGAATTCTAAGACTTGCTTCCAGATAAGCCTTCTGGGAATTTTTACTAAACTGAGATTTGACACAATATAAAAGCCACTAAATGGTGCAGTTTAGGGATTATATGAGAAGGCTTTCCACTTTTCTTTTACCAGTAAAGGCAGGATTCTTAAGTCATGGGTCAAGATGTCACCATTCCATATGAAAAGCTCTAGGCCCATCAACCCTAAATACAATGGTAAATTCAGGAACAAGCTCTCTGGTGGAACTCCCACATAAATAAATTGTATATCAAAAGAAGGAAAATAAAGAAAAGTTGCCAGACATTTCCACCCCTGTACCTCAAGACCACATGGAATATGTCAACAAGGAAGTTAAGAGCACTATTAGAACAAGTAAAGAAGAATATGAACTTAAGGTTGCCACAGATAACAAAGGAAAAGTACAGTTGTGTACACTTACCATAAATGTAGATGTTCGAGTGTATTCACTGTTGCAATCATTACATTTGGGTAATCTGCTGGCAGGTTGCCCTCAGTCGGCCTGAATTCCAAAGTCTTGGGTCCTGCATCGGTTGCTGTCTTCTCTTCCATGACGTCAGGTCGTCAGGGGTATAAAACATGCAGCCAACGCCATTTTCTTCAGTTTTTCTTGTCCACGATGTCAGGTGCCCCCAAAAAGGTAGCAATATTATATATATAAATATACATGCATCAATATAAACTTTACCTTCATCTACAAGCAAATACACCACATGGGTTGTAGAAGATAGAGAAGGAAAGATAAACTTTAGAATGACAGGGGGATGGCTGGAGGGTAACCTGGACTGCAACTGTGAATACACTCGAACATCTACATTTATGGTAAGTGTACACAACTGTACTATGTTCTTCGTGTTTCACTGTTGCAGTCATTACATTTGGGTAGAATCCCAAAGCTATGGTTGGGAGGCTGGAGCTAAACAGCATTAGGTGCGGCTATAAGGCCCTGCAGCACTGCAGTAGCAAAGCCTGCCCTGGAATTAGAGTAGAGAGGCAAATGGTAATGCTTTGTAAAAGTGTGAACAGAACTCCAAGAAGCAGCCTCTTGAATGTCTTTGGTTGGTACTCCTCTGAGAAAGGCTGCTGAAGCAGCTGCAGCTCTGGTGGAATGAGACCTAATGCCCTTGGGCACAGGTTACCATGATGTAAGTAGCAGAAACGGATGCAGTGGCTTATCCACTTCGAAATTGTCTGCTTTGAAATAGCCTTTCCTTCTAATCCTGCAGCATATGACACTAGTAATTGCTCAGTTTTTCTTAGAGCTTTAATCCTGCTCAAGTAGAATATTAGCTGTCTGTGTACATCCAAGGAATGCAGAATTCTCTCCCCTTTGTTCTGCGGATTTGGATAAAAAGTTGGCAGGTGAATTGTTTGGTTAAGAGCCACACTGGAAACCACCTTAGACATAAAAGTAGGATTTGTCCTCAGAGACACCCTGTCTGGGTTAAATATGATAAAAGGCTCTACAGCCATGAGGGTCTGTAGCTCTGAAACTCTTCTTGCTGAAGTAATTGCTAGTAGCAGAGCTGTCTTCCATGATTAAGAAAGTTATGTGAGCGGTAGCAGCTGGTTCAAATGGAGGCAGGGTGAGCTTTTCCAACACATAATTGAGGTTCCACGCAGGTAGTGGTGATCTTCTAGGAGGCCTTAAATTTTTGGCTCCTCTAAGATATTGCTTTAGTAAAGGATGAGAAAAGATTGGTGGCTCTGTATTGTAATGAGCCGAAATGGCAGAGGCATGGATTTTGACTGATGAGAAAGATAGGCCTTTATCAAGCATCTGTAATATCTGAGGAATATGTGGTTCTGCTGTTATCACTTCCTTGTGCTTGATTCCAAGCACAGAATCTCTTCCATTTGTCAGCATAAGATTTTCTAGTACTAGGCCTTCTGGCTTCCAAAATGACATCCATCACAGCTTTACTGAGAGGTGTCGTTTGTATGATTACATGATTAGCCATGCTGCCAGATTCAGAGTCTGTAGTTGATTGTGCAGGATCTGATTGTTTTGCTAGGACAGTAGTTGTGGTCTTTGAGGCAAGGTCCAAACTGGGTACTGACACAAGTTCCTTAGGATTGGGTACCAGTATTGGCGGGGCCAGTCCGGGGCAATTAATATCATCTTTGGCTTCTCTTGTCTGACTTTCAGGAGGACCTTGGGTAGAAGAGGCAGAGGAGGAAAGGCGTAAACTGATAGGTTTTTCCAACTGAAGGATAGGGCGTCCACTTTCCATGCTTGTCTGTGATAAGTCCTTGTGCAGAATCTTTTCAATTGATAATTTTGAGGAGAGGCAAATAGATCTATGTCTGGGCTCCCCCATTTTTCTGTTATCATGCTGAAGACTTGTGTATTTGGTTTCCACTCATGAGGATCCATAAGGTTTCTGCTTAAATCGTCTGCCAGAGTGTTTTTCCTGGCAGGAATTGAGCTTGAAGATGTATTTGGTAGGTCAAAGCTGTGTCCCACAGTGTCATGGCTAATCTGCAAAGGGGGTATGAGTGAGTGCCCCCCTTGCTTGTTTATATACCACATGACTGTGGTGTTGTCCGTCTTTATCAGTAGTTGTCCTGGATGAAGTAAGTCCTTGAAGGCTGTTAGGGCATTTTGAACAGCTAGCATCTCTTTCTGGTTGATACGTAGATGCATTTGCTTTGGTGCCCATATGCCCTGAATGCATCTTCCTGCCATGTGGGCCCCCCAGGCATAATCTGATGAGTCTGTTGTTAAAGTTTGGCTGGCAGGGGGTAGAGTGAAGGGCCGTCCCATGTTTTGGTGACAGGCCCTTGCCCACCATAGAAACTCCTGTTGCAGGCAGGGAATGAGAGGAATCATTGTTTCCAGACTGTGAATGTTGACTCCATAAACTTTTTAGGTACCATTGAAGTTTCCTCATATGCAGTCTTGCATATGGAATTAGCAGGATGCAGGATGCCATGAAGCCCAGAATTTGTCTTGCAGAAGACTGGGTTTTTGTTGCCATCAGTTTGAAGTAAGTAGTCAGTTGTCTTTGTTTGTCTGGCGTGAGGTAAGCCATCTGGACAGTTGTATTCAAGCTTGCACCTAGGAATGTTATCTTTTGAGAGAGTACCAGTTGTGATTTCTTTACGTTTATTGTGTACCCTAGGCATGTTAGAAGCCTTTTCACAAACACCAGGTGTCGAAGAAGAGTGTCCTTGTTCTCTGCTTGAATGAGACAATCGTACAAGTAAGGATATATTTGTATACTTCTTTGTCTGCAAAATGCAATTACTGGTGCCAAGCACTTTGTAAAGATCCTGGGTGCAGAAGATAAGCCAAAGGGCAGTGCAGAGAATTGGCAATGCATTAAGCCAGCCTTGAATCTGAGGTATCTTCTGCACGACTGTCTTACTGGGACATGCAGGTATGTCTCTTTTAGGTCTAAAGTCACCAGCCAAGCTTTCTTGCCCAGCATGGGCAGAAGCTGCTGCAAAGTCAGCATTTTGAATTCTGGAATGTCCAGATATGTGTTCAAAAACGATAAACCCAGTACTGGCCGCCAGGCCTTGTCCTTGTCCTTTCTGGGCACCAAGAACAGTCTTGAGTAAAAACCTTGTCCTTTTTCCTGTTCTGGTACTGTTTGAATGGCCCCCATATCCATGAGTGACGTAACCTGTTTCCGTGCCTCTGCCCATTGATTTTTATGCAGATCTGGCCAACCATTTGCCATTGGCAGAGTGTGGAAATGGAATCTGTACTTGTCCTGGGTTATTAACTGCCAATTTTGAGCAAAAAGTGCTAATTTTCTCCCTATGGGTGCTGCCAAAAGATAAGTGCTTGGTGTAGGCAGAGGGAAGTCATTGGGATTGCTTTCTGTAGATTTGCACTTTATCCCCTCCAGATTTGGAGGTGGATGAGCCCTATTGTTTTGACCTGTGTGAGTCTTGTGCCTGGTATCTGGAACCATTAGGGTGTCTGGATTTTCCCCTTTGAGCTCTGTCTGACACTGGAAAGGACTGATGTTTTGTAGGCCAGTGTCTACTGAATCTTGGTGGCTGCACTTGCAAGAAGTCTTTAACAGTCTGCATAGACTTAGCTTTGTCTTCCATTTTCTTTAAAACCTCTTCAGCCTCAATACCAGAGAGTCATGCTGTAAAGCTGCATCTAGCAATTTAGCTTTAACATGATCAGGCAAATTTTGTTCCTTTAACCAGGCATGCCTCCTAATCACAGATCCAGTTACTGCGGCCCTGCAGGAGGCCTCTAAAGAATCAAAACCACATTGCAAAGTATGCTTTCTAACTTGTTCCACTGCATGCAATAATTCCTACAATTCTTTATTTTCTGCACATTCTGAAATCAACGTCATTTTCTGTTTCAGCAATCCCATAACATGTTGTTGGTACTTAAGCATATGAAATTGACAGTTTAAGGCCCTGATTGCCAAGGTTGCAGATGTATAAACCTTTTTTCCCCATCTGTCCAGTGCCCTTGAATCTCCGTCAGAGGGGGTAGGATTTTTTGCTGTTGAGGCCTTAAATCCCTTTGGACCCTGTGAAATAGTTTCAGGATCAGCAGCAGGGTTTCTAAATAAAAATGTATGCGAGTCAGGGACCCTGTAATATCTGTCAGGCTTACTGGGAGCCAGAGGTAAGGAGTCAGGGGTCAGGCTTGACATCATCTACAATGTCTAAAACAGGGGGAATGGCTAAAGGCTTGTGCTGAGGGAGAAGAAGGAAATCCCTAAGCCTCTTTTTTGATTCTGAGAAGTCTTGACTCTCCCAGTGAAAATGCTCCCTTCAAAGTATGCAAGCTTTCTCCAAATTAATAATCCTCAGGAGGAGATGCAGATGGAATAGACTCCTCAGCATCAGAATCCTCATAGGGAGGTAAAGATAATTCCTGATCAGAAGAGGAATCAGAAGAAATAGAAACCTGATCTGAAGATTCATAATCAGTGTCTTGCCTAGGCTTCTTATCTGGAGGGGGATGGGTACCCCTGATCAAGGTAATAAGGTCTTCAGCCATTTTGATCATCTATTTTTTAGGCATAGAGGCCTGTGCACATGGCTCAGGCATCTGTTTTTTAGTTTTAGAAGTTGCTTTTGTCTTTGATTTTGCAGCTGTCGTCTGTTTGATATACAAATGTTGAGGTCTGAATACACCCTCAGAAGCTGATGCCTGCTCAGCGGCTCCGGACCTATCCGAGGGAGATACATCCGTCGGTCCAATACCTTGAGAATCTTGCAGCATGCCGGACTCCACATGGGTGTCGGTAGAGGCCGGCGACTCGAAGGTAGTGGGTATCAGGGGCTGCGAAAGCGCCTCACTGAGTACCGGCGAACCAGCGACTGGCTTAGGAGAAGCTTCGTCATTGGTTTTGGATCTCGACTGCCTTTCTCTGTCCTTTTCTTTGCGTTTTTATGTACTCCGATAGTCGGACTGCTATCAGACGACATTTCTGGGTAGTTAAATCTGCTTCCAAAATACTTTGATGCAAAAATATACCGACGCTTAATAATGCCTTGCTTAACTCTAGCACAAAACTGACAGCCATGCACGTTGTGATCAGGGCCTAGGCAAGGGATACAGTATAAATGGAAATCCTTATAAGGTATTTGCTTCCCACAAGTAATACAATTATTAACTTTTTCTGACATCGGGAAAAGGCAAGAAAAAAGTTTCCCCAACGGGGTACTTAGCTTTAGTGAAGACTTTGGTTCTGAAACTCAAACTCGAATATTTCAGTAGTCGGCCGACCGGCACTTGCGAAATGCTTCTGCTTCGGGCACCGCGCGGCAAGAAACACTGAAGAAAATGGCGTCGGCTGCATGTTTTATACCCCTGACGTCATGGAATGGAAGACAGCAACCGACGCAGGACCCAAGACTTTGGAATTCAGGCCGACTGAGGGCAACCTGCCAGCAGATTACCCAAATGTAATGACTGCAACAGTGAAACATGAAGAACATCCACAAATCTTTCTTCAGCTATAACAGAAATAATACTTCCATGGGACCAGACAACATAAAAGGTTGCATTATCATCAGTACTGAGCATCTACTACCACAGCCTCTACTTAAACTGTTTAACCTCAACCTGTATAGAAGGTTTGTGCCTGGAGTACAGACACTATTACATCCCTACACGAGTTTGGCCCTTCTACAGATCCAGGTAATTACAGATCCATCACCCTCACTGGTCTTATATGCAAAGCCATGGAATGAACTGTAGAAGGACTCATTAATGCGGATATAGGCAACTTAACTGAATTAGACCCCACTCAATTTGGTTTTACAAAAGGCAGGTCCTGCATACTGAATCACGTAAGCTTCTTTGAAAACTGTACAAAGCCTCTGGGCAGTGGTGACTTTGTGCACACTTCTTATCTTGACCGGGCCAAGGCATTTTATACTATTCCCCACTCTGGAATTATTGAAAAATTAGGCAAACTAAATGTAAACCCCATACTGATGGCTGGATTGCAAACTGACTATCCAACATATCTCAGGTTGTGAAAGTTAATGGTACACACAATGAATTTAAAAACTGCAATAAATAAGATTCATAGGGGGTTCAGGTCATAACAAGCCCTATTCTGTTTGGCATTTATTTTCAGACGTCCATGCCAAGATCCCAGAAGTGTGGGTGATCGAGTTTGCTAGAGACTGGAAAATGGGTACTGTTATCCACTCACCCTCTGATACTGAACAGCTCCAGCAAGCAATGGAATATGCATATACCTAGTGTACTGAAAAAGGTATCAGGTTAAATGCAGAACATTTCAGTGTAGTAGGGTTTGATAAAAAAAAAAAAAACGCTTCTCCTACCTTCATATGTTATAAATGCTACTTCAGACAGAGGCAGTCAGAAAAGACCTGGGTACTTACATGGTTAACTGTCTCTCTCATTCAATCAACACCTTTCCACCACAAGTTAAGAAATCTCTTATATGTCCAAGTGAATTATCAGTGAACTTCACCCCCCCCTCTGACCCCCTAAAGGGCCCATCACAATACCGAAAGATTGCCAAATTCTGGTAATAACAGCCACACAGGTAAAAAATGCACTCTCCAAAGCTACGAATACAGCATCCATGGGACCAGATGACATTCCAGGCTGTGTACTACATGAACTACAAAATGAACTGGCACCTCACCTAAGTGTCATGTTTAATCATAGCCTCACCTCGGGTGCTTCGTGCCCACTGAGTGGCACACAGCCACAGTTATCCCTCTCCACAAAGGGGGATCCACCTTGGATCCCGGGAACTACCGCCCCATCAGTCTGACGAGCCTGATCCGCAAGGCCATGGAACTTATAAACAAAAACATTAACAACCTTCAAACACTGGACCCCATGCAGTTTAAGTTTTGTGAAGGGACGACCTTGTCTCCTGAACCTGATTGGCTTCTTTGAATCAGTCTCCAGAGCCATGGACAAGGGTAAGGTGGTCCACACAGCCTATGTGAACCTCGCCAAGGCCTTCGACACCATCCCCCACTCTGGAATCATAGATAAACTTACTAAGCTGGGCATTAATCCCAACATCACTCGATGGGTTGCCAACTGGCTTACTGACAGAACCCACACTGTAAAACTAGCAGACTCCAAATCCAGCTCCAGACAAGGTGAAAGTGGAGTACCTCAGAGTTCAGTCTTGGGACAGCTCTGGTTTGGCATTTACTTCTCTGAAGTACAGGCCAACACTAAGGGACTCTGGCTAACAAAGTTCGCAGATGACTGCAAACTGGGAGCCATTATTGAATCCCCAAAAGATGTGGATATTCCACAAAAGGGCCTTACAGAAACAGATGCTTGGTGACAGAGCCATGGGCTCAAGCTCAGTGCCAAGAAATGTATAGTTATCCCTTTTGGGAAAAAAACATGTACCTGTGAATTACCACATAGGTGGCAGTACACTAAACACCGAAAGTGTGATAAGAGACTTAGGGACACAGGTGGACAGTGGTCTCACCTTCGATAACCACATCACCACAACAGTCAGGAAATCCTTCTATGTGGCACACCTCATCACTAACGGCTTTTCATCCAGAAAAAAGGAGGTCATTGTCCCACTGTACTAATCCCTCATTAGACCCATTATAGAATACAACGCCCTGTTTGGTATGTACCTCTCAAGACATCTGTAACAACTGGAAAGGCTACAGAAATACCAGACTAAAAGAATCACAGGCCTAAAGCAGATGCCCTAAGCTGACCATCTAAAAAAAACTCCACCTATACTCTGTCGCATATCGTCTACTCAGAGGCGATCTCTGCTTAACATACAAGGCCATGTCAAACCCAGAGCTGTTGGACATGCTACACTTAAAGAAATCCCAATCCCTCAGAGATGCACGTTCCAGGGATCTAAACCTTGTCATCACAATGAACAAAACATGCTGGAGGGACAGGTTCCTGATAAAGAGACTCCCCAGACTCTGGAATAGACTGCCCATACATGTCAAGCAGAGCGCCTCTTTGGCCCTCTTCAAAACGAACCTTGACGATTGGATGGGACGTCAGTCGCACTGCTAGACAGGGGTCCAGGGAAGTAAATACTGTGGGAAGAAAAAGCCAGGGAATTATTATGGCTAGGCTTGTATACGCCCTAGGGCCGATAGCCTAGTACGAACCTATGAACCTATAAGAGAGTATCTTCAACAGACAAAGAAGTCTTCCTACCCCTGTATTCTTCACCTATCAGACCCATCATTAAATATAATGCCCCCTTGATATGTACAAATCCAAGCATATTGCTGAAATGGAAGGCCCCAAAAATTTCTACCCAAGAAAATTGAAGGTCTTAAACTCTTCAACTATCCTGAAAGATTAGCATGACTATTCTTATACTAAGATGTTTACTGTCTTCTCTGAGGTGGCATATGTCTAGCTTTTCGAGCTATGAAAGACACAATCCTATTTGACCTCCTAATTCTTCTCAAAACCAGTGCATCTACAAACACCAGCACAAGGGACCTAAATCTATTCCAAAACATAAACAAGACTTGCTAGAGGGATAGGTTCCCAATGCAGTGTATTCCCAACCTGTGGAACAAGTTTTCACTACAGGTCAGACAAAGTACTACTTTGAGTACCTTTAAGGCTAAAGGCTAAGAATGAGTACACAGAAATTTGGATTCGGGTTAGCGTATAAGGCCCTGCTCAATTTGGAAGTTAAGCAGTATTAAGTGACTGAAAAGGGTGGCAAGAACTTTTAAATGCGTCTCCTTAAAGGTCTATATGGCTTGACATCTTGTGTCCCTCCTGATTGTTGCCTATTACTCCTGTGTTTCTATCCAATCTTAATTTCCACCAAGTACAGCATCATCAATGAATACAGCAATACACCAGTATAGACCACAAATACTTACTTTCTGTCTAAAGCCTGTTTTTCTTTCAGTAGTTCATTTAATTTCAGCTCCAGGCTGTCACACTTCTCAATCGTTTCTTTAAATTTTGTTTTCATGTTGTTGATCTGTGGAAAGAATTAATCTGTAATTTAATAAAAGACTCTGCTTTCACTCTGTAGAAGATTCACTCATTTTACATCAATATGCATACAACACAATGGCAAATCCATTAACAGATGTTCATCTAAATCTAGGGTGATTTTTGTTCCTTAGCCAATGCAATACTGGATGTTTTTTCTTAAGTTGTGGTAGCCTCATTTCCAAAACATTGGGAGATGGATCAGTGTATAATAAGCACACTAACTTTGAATGCAGACCAACATTTAGAAGTAAAGAGAAATTCTATGTAAGTTGCTGCATTTGTGCCTACAAGCAAATATGTCATAAATTAGATCTACATTCACTTTTTTAAGTGGCGGATCCAGAACAGTAATGGATGGGTGAGCTATTGTCAGCTGAACATCAATTGTACTTGTTACTCAGTTCTGCATACCCAAGGTTAAAGGAAACTTACCTCCTTTTCTCTAGATGCTGAGAGGTACAGAAATATTAAGTTGACCACTGATTTCCACAAAAATCAATAAACATATTCTTTACAGATGCAACTAAAACTACACTTGCCAGTACACATCTTCATAATGCTCTTATCCTTACTAACCTCCAGGCTTCACAAAAAATAAACTTGAACAATGCTACAACAAATTTGCAGCAAATACCCCTTTCAGAACCCACCAGTGTATAACAGTGAAAAGCCTACACTGGTTAGAACTACCTTTAAGATTATTCAGTATCCATTTGCCTGTCCAGCACTAAAAAAACATTCTACACAACTATGTTCCCAGCCGGTTGCAGTTCATTGAACAAAAACTCCTGTACAGCAGTGAGGAACACAGATTTTTATAAGACCTCAAAATGAACGTCCCTCATGAGTTGCATTTCAGCAGTATTAATCAGGGGCAAGAGTTGCACTCTGTACATTACCAATTCTGTAAATATCTCATGTTAAAACTTATGTTTGATTAACAAAAAAGTTCTAATAATATATATCTAGGTTGTACAGTTTCCAGGTTATGAGTATTTGAGAAAGTTTAGCAAAAATATAATTTGGGGGTTGTATGCATTGCAATATATTACAGTATAAAGAATATGAATGCACTGTTAACACTGTAAAGAATACTTACTGATAACACTGCCATTTGTATGTAGTTATAACTTTTTTGGACTCTTCACCATACATTCAATTTTCTTTTCTCAGAGAATGGTCAGGAATGCAAGAAGCTCTGTACTATTAACACTTACATTATCTTAATGAGTTAATGCTTTCTTAAAACTACCACAAAATCTGATTTGAAATCATGACATAACTGGAAAAAAGTCAGTCTTGTATCACAGATTGTGCTAATAAATTTCATTCTATTATAATTACTACTAACTGGTTGTAGATAAAAAAAAGTCTTTCCTTTGCCCTGTTCTCACTAAACAGTGATTTACCAGCAAGATGAGAGACGGTTTACTTCAGTTTTTTAAACATGACCTGGAAGCTCCTGCAGTAATAGTGACTGTGAAGATAATAATCAGCTCTGATGAGAAAGGGCTGTTCACAAGCTGCACAACAGAGATGGACAATATCAGAGGTATGATAACCTCCAGAAACGGACTAAATATTAATGTTTATAATACAGTGTCATCATTAGATCATGTAAAGAATAATGAAAACAGTTTTGTTGTAATTTTGTCTGGTCATATTTTAAGTGAATGTGAGATGGCCGTATTGAATCGCGGTCTGAAATTTATACCTACTGCTCTTCCTCGGAAACATGTCACATATACTGAAATCTTTCAATTAATACGTAAATTACATCTATGTGATTTTTTTTGAAAGGGATACATACATCAAAGTTTTGGATGAACACAGTGATTTAGACTCTGGTGAAGGTTTTTTCACATGTGATTCTTCCCTATCGGATTGTAATGATGAAGTAAATGCTTATTGTCTATCAGACACTGTGAAGGTACCAGTTAAAAGTACTTTCATTCCGCCTTTTAGGCATGAGGGAATTTTGCATTTTTCATCTATGGTACATCATTCAGTGGATGATATTTTTTTGAAATTCTGGGGCAATAAAAATGCTATATGTTACAATTTAAGTAAAAGAGAGTAGCAAACTTTACAAAATATGAGTAAGAGAAAAGATTTAGTTATTAAACCTTCTAATAAGGGTAATAAAATAGTGGTATTACATTTTACTCAATATTTAAAAATGTGTATGGATCACCTAAATATGAGAAATGTGTATAAAGTATCTAGTGTTGTCGAATATGAGCAAGCTGTAAAAAATGTTAAAAGGCTTTAGACTTGGATATTTGTCTAAAAAAGACTTAGAGGTGAAATTTAATACAGATAACTGTACTTCGGCTAAATCTTATTGTTTACTCTAATGAATCCACCGGGTTGCCCCATAGTAGCGGCTAGTAATTATTTTTTGCATAATATTGGAATTATGTTGCATTGTTACTTAACTAAATTTGTAATAACTTTAGATTCCTACATAAAAGACTCTTTTGACTTTTTAGATAAGATTAAATGTGTGTTTTGGGAAGAAGATTGTTATTGGATTACATTAGATGTTAAGAGCCTACACACAAATATTAAACATTCAATAAGTATTGAGGCTCTTAAATTCTTTTTGGGTGATAGTCCAGTTTCAAATTATATTATTGAATTAATTTATTTTACTTTAATTAATAATTTTTATATTATTGAATTAATTTATTTTACTTTAATTAATAATTACTTTGAATTCAATCAGACAGATACAAGGTACAGCTATGGCTCCTTTTGCCCCAATGTATGCTAACCTGGTGATGGGATATTTTGAGATTATTTTTTTATATAGAATAGAATTTTTTAATAAGTATGTAATTCATTACTTTAGGTTTATTGATGATTTGATTTTTTTATGTAAGGGGGGTAAGTTCATTAATACAAGATTTTGTTAATATATTAAACTCTAATCAGTTAGGTTTAAGGTTTGAAGGTTTACAAAGTGGTAGTACTGTTATTTTTTTGGATTTGATCCTAAAAGGTAATATCAGAGATGGAAAAATGATTACTAGCATACATAGAAAATTTGGTGATGATGGCCATTTTTTAGATGGAAGCAGTTGCCATCCAGCTCATATTTTGAATTCCTTACCTTATGGTGAGTTATTAAGAGTTAGTAGGTTATATGTAGTGAACTTGATATCTTAGTAAAAGAAATTTTTAATTCTTGTCAGATGTTCATAAATAGGGGATATGCCTTGGAAGTTATTAAAAAGGCTTTACAGAAGTTATGTTTTCTGGATAAAAGGAATAGTAGTGAATATAATAATAATACATTGCAGAGAATAATAAATGAAGAAGGTAGAACATTTTATTTTGTTACCTCTTATAACATACATTTTGATGAGATTATAGCTATTATAAAATATTATTGGTCTTTTTTGGTGAAGGGAAGACATAAATTAAAAAATGTATGGCATGTGCCCCTGATTTCTTTTAAAAGGGTCCGTAATTTAAAAGATATGTTAGTACATGCAACTTTTTCTTTACCTGATGTAAATATGGGAAATTAGGTTGCTAGGTTGGGTACCTGGGCATGTGGAAATTGTTCAGTTTGTCCATATGTTACTAAAATGAATGGTTTAAAATTTAGACCGGTAGCTGAGTTTACCTGTAATGCTGTAGGCATTATTTATGTTCTTAAGTGTCCCTGCAACCTTGTCTATAGGTGAGAGTAAAAGGTCATTTAAGGTTAGACTGCAGGAACACATTCGAGACATCAAAAATAATAAAATGGAAAGTCCCATTGCTTCCCATTTTAATGTTGTACATGGGAAAGCTTATTCAGAATTGAGAGGTTGCATTCTTGAACAAGTTAAAGCAACAAATGTAACTTGTTTAAAAAATAAGTTACTATTCAAAGAAGCAGTTTTTATTCTGAAGTACAATACTTTGACACCTGGTGGACTAAATCAGGAATGCAATTGGAAATATTTATTGTAAAGATTTAATTGTATTAGATTGCTTAATTGTTTCATTTGTTTAATTGTAACTGATGCACCTTTATAAGAGGTGTTCTTTTTTACTATTGTTATCTCCTGGAAGGCTTTATGCCGAGGCGCTAGAGAGGTTTTTGTGCTTTTAATAAAGGATACATTAATGGCTTTTGTCATTTGGGCATCTTTCTGTTCTGCTTTGGTGGCTTTGCATTGTTAAACCCCACTCTGATGGACCTCCTGCATATCCACAAAACAAATAGCACCAGAATTACCCGTTCTAATGACTTAAAGCTTGCCTGTGATATAAATAAGACCTGCTGGAGAGACAGGTATGTATCCCAGAGACTATCCCATCTATGGAACAGGCTCCCCATCCATGTGAAGCAAAGTTCCTTCCTAACCCACTTTAAGTGCAACTTGGACAATTGGATGGGAACAGGAAATTCAACCCTGGTTTGGCACCTATGTCTCTAATGGACACAGGCAACCTGTAAATGGTTCATCTCCCAGGACCCTCTGTGTAAATGTTTCCTCTACCAAACCCCTGCTTACACTCATCAAGGGCATCAAAACTTGTCAGAGATTTCAGCTGCATGGCTAGGCTTAAAAAGGCCCTTGTGGTCGTTAGCCTAGTAAACACCAATGAACTTATTAGTGTTGACGTGTTTTTTGAAGGATATGAAATCTTAAATTCAAATATATGGCATTATTTAGTGACTTCAATCCTTAGTGTTTTGCCAGAAAACCGCAGATTTTATAAGGAATGGTCCAAAAATATGAGGGAAAAATCGACATGCTGCAACAATCTGGTCAGTAGAACGGTATAGCTTCAAGATGGAAAAAACGTGCATCTTCCAGGGTGCAATGAATACTGCCTGAGTGAAATAAACTTTGTTCACATATTCAAGAACCAAACAGCAGTGTGTACCCACCCAAAGGCAAAAATGAACTTATACCAAGTAACAAGCCAACGAGATGGATAATTCCCAATAAGATCCTGACAAGATGTAGTAGTAGTATAAATAACACTTTAATACAAAAACAAAAAATGGTCACGCGCTTTTGTTCCCAAAAGGAACTTCTTCAGAACCATTTTACATAATAAAACTTTTATGTATTAGTTTGGACACAGGAAATTGTGGCAGTTCTGGTCTTGTATACATTGCAACATGCTCCAAATGTAATGATTTTTATATTGGGAAAACTGTTAGTTTACGTAAACGTATAAACGAGTACTTGTATGCCATTAAAAACAAAGATGAGAACAATGCTTTAAATAACCATACCAAATACTGTGGCTATGATTCAAAATTCCTATTTAGCATTTTGGAAAAAGTTAAAAGGGATGACGGGGAGGCTTTTGGGAGAATAGGGTAGAGGAACGTGAACTTAAATGGCAACTAAGGCTAAATGCAACAACTTTGCCTGTATTAATGAACATATATCTATTTTGTCTGTTTTTAAGAAAAGAGCATGATTTTATGATGTATTTAGCATAATGTTACCATTTCTTTAAGGAAACTGAGTGAGCAGGTCACGTGATGATTTTAAATGCTATTTAAATGATGGTTTTATTATGTAAAATGGTTCTGAAGAATTTCCTTTTGGGAACAAAAGCGCTTTACCATTTTTTGTTTTTGTATTAAAGTGTTATTTATACTACTCTGTGATGGTGGTGCTGCGGTAGCATTGTCGCCTCACAGTAAGATGTTCTGTTCGATTCTCAGCTAAAGCGTCTTGTGTGTGGAGACGTACGTGAATGGGCGTACTTTCGTTGAAGGTTGTCCGTCAGAGCTGGCAACTCGGTATGTAAAAATCTACTGCCAATCATTAGCGGACCGGAGTTCCGCTGTGGCGACCCCTAACCAGGAAAAGCCGAAAGATACAACAACATCTTGCCAGGACTTTATTGGGAATTATCCACCTCGTTGGGCTGTTACTTGTTATTTGTTCACATATTGCTACTGTTCTTTTAAATGAGCTGTGATGTAAGCATTACCTTGGGTTTTGCCGGAAAGACGTTTTGGCTTCTAAAATGCAAGGCTGTGTGTGGGGCCTTAACTTCACAAGGGAGAATGCGTAGTACACACTGCATGCTACCTCCGAGACAGCTCTGTGAGAAACAGTGATTGATGTGATTAGTGTATCTTTCTTTAGAAAGGCACTTTAGTCAGGTCAAGATGTAGTTATATATCTGCACAGGGTCCTGGAATCATTACACACATGCCCCACAACACACAAAATAATTGGTCTAACTCTGTCACATTTATTTCAAACAGCTGCAGTTTCTGTTCAGCAGCAGAATGCTTCACTAGTCATTCTCCCAGCTGGGGTTACCATCTGCCACTCTTTTCGAGGGACAGTCCCTAGTAAGACAGTTGTATCCTGGGGGTACATATCAAAATGACAAATGTGCAGTGTTTTTGGACCAAAAGTATTTTCATACTTTTCCCTAATCGTTTCAGAAAACAGTGACTTCTATCTACATTCTTAAACAAAAGTGAACACAGAGAGTTGAACTGCAAGAATCAAGTAATTTCATTGCAGTTCAACTGGGATTAGCCAAGCTTCTGAGTTACAAGTTTAAACAGCAGCAGCAAAACGCTGTACCATCAAAGAAGTACAGTAGCTGATAGATGGAGGAGCTTCGGCACCCCTAGCCCCCAAGTAAATCTGCCACTGTTTTCAACAGTTTCAAAAAAAAATCGAGTTATTCTTAAATGGTCCTTTAGTGGTGAAGTATAACTGAATATAAAGGGCGTACTTAATGACCATGTGCAACATTGTGTGAGACATCTAAACTAGAGACTCATCTGTATAACAGCACTTGAGGTGCACTACAGCACAGTTACAAGTGCTAGGTACTCAAAAGCACCCTTCCCTCAAGTTCAGCTGTATGACACATGCCACACCCCTTCCAGTCAGTAATCACTTTTTAAGATGGTGATAAGTAGAAGCAGAATAAGTTAAGTGTGACACTTCAGTGTAGTTTGCTTTAAAGGCCAGCTATCTTGATCATCACAACTACTCACGACAACTCTACTATTACTGTTTTCTGTTGAATGTGCTGCTGAGTCTATCAGACTTACGGTTTTATTTTTTTTTTTGATAAGATAAATTTTAGTACTGAAAGAGAAATGTGGCCAGAACAAAAAGGAAAGTACAGTTGTGAGTAATTGATTAATGCTGAAGTAGAGCCTTAGATATATGGGTTATATCCTGCCAAAGATATAACAACTAACCAGGTTCCAAAGTTTAAGGGCTTACTTCACAAGCTTAAATCAACAGGCAGCTTGAGATGAACCGTCTTTGAGCATCAAGCCCTTTAGAGCTTTCATACCAACACAGAGAGGGAGCCTTAGCCCTGACAGGATATAGCTAGGAGTGAAAATACATCCTTATATACACACCCCGGCATAATTAAAAAAAAAAATAAGGGAATGGAGTCTCTACTGTGCATAAAAGCTTAAAGACTGTGGAACTTTATACAATTTATGTTATGTTCCTTTTTAGGGGCAGCAGGCTGTCTAACAGGGAAACTGCAGACAGTGACACATGCATCCTGCAGTGAATGGGTAAAGGTTCCAGATATTCCATTTGTAACAGCTCCCTCACTGGGAGACTCAGACAAAGAGAAATCCTCACTGGGAGAATCAGATACTGTGCTATCCCCTGAATTTGAATCATAAATCTGAGGAGAGAACCCTGCATCTGTCCCTTAATCTTCCTGTCCAGATTCAGAATATTAAATCTCTTTAGGAAAAGAGGAATTCCTTTTTCTTTTACCGGAAACCACCTTATAAGAACGGTCAACAGCCTGAATAAGACCCTGAGCCAGACTGAGTAAACTACTCCTGTCCAGGGAAATTTGAGCAGAACCAGGTACATGTTTACTTTTTCTGTTTCTTTTTGACAGGAAAAATGGGGCCAACAGAGTTGTTAATCACAGTAGGACCATCCCCAGGATGAGCAAAACATTCTGACTAAACAGAGAAGACTTCAATACCCCCTCTAATAGGACCATCAAGAGTGTCTCTCCCTTTCCCAGTGAAAAGACCCCCAACACCTGCAGGGGATGTGGCTAACTGCCAGTCCATAGTGGCTGTAGGTGCTACACCAGAGGGATCCAGGATAAAAGATGAGTGGTCTGTAGAACCAGTTTTGGCCACAGCAGAATCATCTACTTGCTGCTGAGACAAATTGCTAGCCTGCTGTCGTGGTAAATGCTGTTTGCTTAACTTTTTTTGTGGCTGGAAGAAGGAGTGACCATGGGACTGGTAGATTGTTCCATGGTCAAGGCAAAAATGGTGGCTCTTTCCTAGGGAAAACCAGCAGTACAAGCCAGAAAAACATTAAAGTTGCAGAATTCACTTCTTCACAATAAAAAAAAAAAAAAAAAACAGCAAAAAGCACTTTAATACACTTTACCAGCCCCCAAAAGTAAACTGAGCACAGTTTCTCCACAGAAAAAAAAATCAGTTTCAACTACTTTTAACCTGACAGGACAAAAAAGCACTCCCACTTAAAAGGTCAATTAAGTCTCATGATAGTCCATTAAAACACAAACTCCTAAAAAAAAACAACCCCCCCAAAAAAACAAACAAACAAAAAAAAAAAAAACGTTCTTAACCGGGAAAGTACATTTAAAACAATACATTTAAAATGTGGATGTTCTGTCCAGCAATGAAATAGCCCAAGCTTAACATCTGATCCTTGAAAGCCCACACAGGATTGCTCTCTTTGGCAGCAGGAAAGTTCTGAAGGGCTTGGCACACACACCTGGTTGAGTAAGTGGAAGGTGGCCTGAAGTTTTGGAAGCTGATTGACTGCTCTATCCTTGGCACGATATAACCCATATACCTCATGATAGTACAGCAGTCATCAATATGATGAACACCTCTATCCTTAAATGCAAAGTGGGATGAGGTTGTTAAAATTCATCTGAATGATCAACAGGGCAGGGAGACAGGATTGCTGTTTGCCTTCTTATATAAAGGAAATGTCTCTCTTTTTAAGTTACAGGCAAAAGAACTGAGGGAAGACTATTTATGTTAAACAGCAAATCTTGTTTGTGCAGTGTAAAAATATTACAAGATTATTAAATATCAAAAAATACACATTACATTATCTCACACTGACAATACGATATATATTACAAATATTTTGCAAATTACCAGTTTATATAATCAAACCTTCAAAAAACAACTAAGAGATCATTTAGCTAAAAATCTAAATGTACATGCTTCAGAGACTCTGGTTAATTACAAACCTTATTGCTTCAGCACATCTCCCATTACTGACTATATCTATCCAGTTATGTTACATCTATCTGGATTTTCTGCTATATCATTTGCAAAAGATGTAATATGGTACATCAAGTTAGTTGTTAACTCCTCTATAGAATCACACCTACAGTTGTCTATGTCACTGTACATAAAACATACTGTAATTATTTTTCACAAAGTTTCTCAGCTAGTTATCAACCTGTGTTAAATTTTCAACATTTTGATTTTGTTCAGGTTGCTGCTTATTGTTTATATTCCACATATTCTGTGTTTAGTCTACTATGCATTACATGGTACTCTGTAGTGCAGTGTTCTGTGTATTGTACTGCCACATGGCTGAAAATGCCCCACCTAACCCAGTTAACAAACAAACAAATAAATGCTGCTGTCCAAAAGCAGCACATTTATGGAAGAGGGAGCCACCTACTTGGGTGAAAATAAACAGATGTTTATAACACATACTTAGCAGTTGTAATCTCACAAAGCTAAATTGTAACTGAACACTTTTTCACAGAAAGCTATTATTCTTTTAAAACTGTAATTAAATAAGACTATAAAAATAAAAACCATAACGTTCCATGTTTGTAGTCCATCTTGCCCTTCATTCTTACATATGGGTTCGGAGCCGATCCTCGGCTCCGACTTGACCTATTACAAAGCTCAAAGTCTCTTAGTTGGCTCGTGGCTAGGTAGGTATCCCATAGTGCACTAGTACAATCCCCAGAACTTGTTTGCTGCTAAACTATAGATAGAGAAAAGGAAACTAAGGTAATCCAGAAAGAACAAACAATAATGAAAGGTCTCCACCCTACCAAGGAAGCACTATCCTTGTCTCCAGATCCTTTCAGAATGGGGGTAGGTGGGTGGATTCCCTAAAGGGCGAGATGGACTACAAACATGGAACGTTATGGTGAGTACATAACTTCTTTATGTTCTGTAGTCCTATCTCGCCTTCATTCTTACATATCAGCACCTTATTCCTGGGTGGCTCACAGAAAAATACTGCTGAGTACCATGGAACCAAAGGAGGCTCTACCCCTTGAGATCAGGTCTAATTTGCAATGAGTGATAAAAGTATGAGGGGTAGCCCAAGTTGCTGCTGCACAAATAGTGTCAATTGGAGCTCTGGCTTGGATGGCAGCAGATGTAGACTGGGATCGTGTAGAATGAGTCTTAATCTTGAACGGTAGAGTCTTTCCATTGGAGGAATAAATAAAGGAAATACAGCTAGAGATCCAATTTGACAGTCACTTTAGAAACTGGCAGACCTAGTCTAGAATCTGAAAAGGATATGAACAATTGGTCTGACTTTCTGAGTTCCTTAGGCCTGTGAAGGTTGAACCATAACTGCCTGTGAACATCCAATTGGTGAAAATTATATTCTGCTGCGTTAGAATGATTGGGGAAAAACACGGGTAATTCTATAGTTTGGTTCAAATTAGAGTGAGAGCAAACTTTAGGGATAAAGGAAGGGTTTGTACGAAGAGAAACTCTGACTTTGTGGAAAGTCAAGTAAGGAGGCTTTATAGACAGTGCTTGAAGCTCTGAAACTCGTCTAGCTGATGTGATGGCTACTAGAAACAAAGTCTTCCAAGACAAAAATTTCAGGGGGCACGAATGAGCAGGTTCAAAAGGTGGTGAGGTTAGCTTGGACAGGACAAAGTATAGATCCCAGGAAGCTACCGGTTTCTGAAAGGGGGGTCTCAGCAAAGTAGCACCTTTAAGGAAGGTTTTACACAATCGGTGTGACATCAGGTTAGACTCATGTTGACCCAAATGAAAATTAAGATATCGCTGCCAATTGGACCTTAATTGTGGCAGCAGCAGATCCCTGATGGAAAAGTTCAGACAAAAATTCTAAAACCATTGGAATGGATGCAGTGTAAGGGTCTACATTCTTTTCTTCAGCCCAGATAGAAAACCTTCTCCATTTGCTAGTGTATAACTTTCTAGTGGAAGGTTTATGTGATGATGTGAAGATGTGGGTCACAGCAGGTGAAAAATCATGAAGCCTGACTAGGGATGGAATTGAAGCAGCCACGCTGTCAGGTTGAGGGTGTGGAGGCTGGGGTGAAGGGAGTTTGACATGTGTGTCAAGAGGTCTGGCAGAGGGTTAAGAGTACATGGATCGTCTAGTAGATGAGGCCCGAGAAAGGGGAACCAAATCTGATGAGGCCAGTAAGAAGTGATGAGAATCATTTTGCTTCCCAACAGCTTCGCTTTCTGAATCACCTTCGATATGACAGGAAAAGTAGGGAAAACATAAATGAGTCCCAGGGGCCAATCGTGAACAAGTGCGTCTCTCAGTGACTCCCCCGGAGGAGGGATAAGGGAAAAGTAGCTGCTGCATTTGGAGTTGATCGGACTGGTGAAGAGATCACAGCAAGGCCATCCCCACTTGTGGAAGATCTGATCCGCTATTTCCTGATTCAGAGACCACTCGTGAGGCATCAAGATTGCCCGGCTGAGTTTGTTGGCTATCACATTGGTTATCCCTGGGATGTGCACTGCCACCAGAAAGCTCTGGGAAGACACCGTCCACTTCCAAACACGAATCGCCTCTTGACAAAGGGGGTAAGATCTGGTTCCACCTTGTTTGTTGAGATACCATACCACCGACATGTTGTCTGATTGGATTGCTATCGTCCCTAGAGGGAGAGAGTCATGAAGTGCGTGCAACGCTAGAAGCACTGCCCTCATCTCTAGGACATTGATATGCAGGTGAACCTCATGATCTTCCCATGTGCCTTGGACAGTCCTGCCTAGAAAATGCCCCCCCCCCCCCCCATCTATGAGGCATACGTGGTCACAGTAGCAACTATTTGGCGAGGAAGGAATGGAGTGCCTGTTGTTAGTTGGTCAGGTTGGATCCACCAATGGAGGTCCTTTTTGCAAGACTCTGTTATGATAATGTGGTGAGATAGAAGCAGTTGTTGAAAGGACCACAAGGGATGATAGGAGCCATTAAAGGATTCACATATGTAATCTGGCGAGAGGGACTACCATGATAGTGGAGGCCATGGTCCCCAATAGTTTCAGCACTGTCTTTTCCTTGACTTTTTGCAGAGGAAGTAGACGGAGAACTTTTTGTCTGAGGTTCTGTGCTCTTTCTGCAGGTAGACGAGCTAACATGGCAACTGTGTCTATTTCTGCGCCTATAAAAGTCACAAATTGGGAGGGCGATAAGACAGACTTTTCCCAATTAATTGTGATCCCCAACTGGGAACAAAGTTGGATAGTGGAATCTCTGGTTTGAAGGAGTAGATGCCTGGTGGAGGCGGTCAGGAGCCAGTCGTCCAGGTACGGAAACACTTGGAATCCTAGACGTCTCAGGGGAGCTGTTACTACTGCCATACATTTGGCAAACACCCTGGGGGCTGTGGTGAGACCAAAGGGCAGAGCACGAAATTGGTAGCGACGGGCTCCCAGCCGGAAGCGTAGGTGGTTCCTTGACGCTCTGTCCATTTTTATATGGTAGTACACATCTTGGAGATCTATGGAGCACATCCAATTGTCTTTCCCTAACAAAGGGAGTATAGACTACAGTGCCACCATCTGGAACTTGTCTTTCTTCATGGATTTGTTTAGTTTGCTGAGGTCCAATATGGGCCTCCAGTCCCCTGTATATTTTGGCACTAAAAAGAATCTGGAGTAAGTTCCGAATCCTACCTGGTCTGCGGGGATGGTTTGGATGACTCTGTTTGCGAGCAACTTTTTCACTTCTACAGTTGTTTGATCCCTGTGATTGGGTGGAACATCCAGGATCTTCTTGGGAGCGTGGGGTGGAAGAGAAAAGGGTATGGAGTAACCTCTGGTGATTATTCTTTGTACCCATTTGTCTTGGGTGATGTTTAGCCAGGCTTCTGGATACAAAGATATGTGACCCCCGACTAGCTCCAGAGAAGCACAGCCGGGCACCACATCAGGAGCACTGATAAGGGCAGCCTCCCTGGTTTTGCGGGCTGCCCCTGCCTCTAGGGCGATGTCTACCATTTGCTCCTCCTCCTCTGCCTCTGAAGGAGGAGTCACCCTGTCCCTCTGGGAAAAATCTCTGGGACTTCTTGAACCACATCTGACCCTTAGTATATGGTCTACAGGGGACGGTAAAATGTACTCACACGGCAGAGTGTGTTTTCCCTTCTTGTTCGCACCTGGTGAATGTATCTTTTACCTTAGATTCAAACAATGAAGAACCGTCAAAGGGGCGTTGGTAAAGATAGACTTGAACGGCTCCGCAAAATTACATAAGCGCATCCAGGAGCGTCTCCTAAGGAAAATTCCTGAACCCGCTGCCCTGCTCGCTCCATCAGCTGCATAAGAAATCAGCCTCATGCAGGAGTTCACAATGGAATTTAAGGTGGACAACTGAGCAGACACCTTCTCAGGGACTCCTTCAGTAGATGCACCTTGCAGAGTACCTCCCAACTCCTTAAGGAGATCTCTTTGAAGCCACATAAAATGTGTTAGATAGTTCAGTGATCTGAGTGTAAACGCCGCTGAAGAAAAGATACGCTTCCCATATCTGTCCATCTTTCGAGACACCTTATTCGGCGGATGGACAGATGAAGTCTCCGCTAGCTCCTTCTTAGTGGCCGCTGCCACCACCATGGCATCTACAGGCATGACCTTGGACAAAAAATCTTTCTCTTTGGGGGCAGACAGAAATTTATTGCGTCTTCTGGGAACTGGCTCCACGGCATCAGAAGTCTCTCGCACCTTCCGACTAACAAGGTCTAAAAGTTCATCAAAAGGTGGAGACACCCACGAGGCAGAAGGTTAAGACGCGAAAGCCTTCAGGTATACTGACTCCTCATCAGAAGGGGTAACAGTTAGCCAGCCGCCTCTCTGTTTAAGGATCGCTAAGATGTCTACAAAGGAGACATCATCACAGGATGACTTGGGGGACTCTTCTGACTCCTCGAGGTCAGTGTCGGAGGTAATGGACTCAACCTGGGAGTCTACATGCTTCCTCTTACATGTCCTCTTCCGAGGGGGCTCCTCAGAAGGATACTCTGGGGAGGTCTCGAAAGACTAGGTGCCACCAACGGGGGGCTCCTGAGGCTGCGGGTCTCTGCTGTCAAGAGAGAGAGTAGGTGCTGAGACAGAGGTCGGTGCCCGAGGGGGAACAGTGTTGGTACCCTTGTGTGGAGCTGATGAGTGAGACAGCACACTCCTCATCATCTCGAAAGCAGAGGAGGCAGAAATCTTATCCATTTTAGATTGTTTCTGAGGAGGTTCTGAAACAATGGTTGGCTCCGGGGAATGCCTTTTGGTTAACTTAACCTTCTCTCTCCTGGGGGAATGGGATTTTGATGAAAAAGATGAACTCGCTAAGTCTTCCTCAAAGGAAGGCTTGAGGAGCCTTTCAAGATTCGCTTGTTCTTCCGCTCCTGGAGAACTCTACAGCTGAAAGAGTGACAGAATAGGCAAGTTTCCTGCAAATGAATGGCTGCAAGACAATATACACAATTACTATGGCCTTCCGTCTTTGACATCTTCTGGGAGCAATTTATACATTTTTTGAAACCTGAAGATTTGTGTTTTTTTTTAGTCTTTTGACATGCTGGAAAGTTAAGCAACAAGCAATATGCAACAGACACACGAGGACTAGGTCCTCTAACTTAAACGGGCCTAGCCCTGAGGAAAAGGAAAAATAGCAGAGAACTAGGTCCTCTAACTTAAACAGACCTAGCTAGATATGCTAAGTCGTAGAAAGGTCAGAAATTAAGCAGTTGTAATAAGTGGAGAAACAACACTGCACACAATTTTAACCTTCTAGTAAATAGAGAAAAACACAGGTCTTAAACACGGACCGCAGATCAACTCTAACAATGCTAGCAAAAGCACTGCACACAATATATATATATATATATATATATATATATATATATATATATATATATATATATATATATATATATTTATATATATACACAATGACTAGAAAAAAAACAAGGTCCTTAATAATTACGGACCTAAGAATAACAATATTAGCAAGAACTAGCACACAGGATACCAACGGAGAACACCAAGGGCCAACGTCCAACCAGTTCTCAACAAAGTAACTGATTTAACAAGGAAAATACACTTCTAAACTATTCTAAACACTTCTAATGTTATTAAACACTATCTAGTAAGGAAAAAAATGTGCTACAAAAACCACTAAAGTGATAATAATATAAAAAGGTTGAAACTTAGCCACGGCCAAGCAAAAGCATTTCTGAACTCGTAGATGGGGCAAACGAGATCTGGGGATTGTACTAGTGCACTATGGGATACCTACCTAGCCACGAGCCAACTAAGAGACTTTGAGCTTGGTAATAGGCCGACCCATATGTAAGAATGAAGGCGAGATAGGACTAGAGAACATCAAATGTTAGGTCATAAAGACAAGGACACCAAGAAAGGTTCATACCTAATTCGGTCTTTATGTTCATCCCCTGTTCAGGTAATGAGCTGACAATGATTTTTTTCCCTTTTCTGTTGCCAGTTATTCAAATTTTATTTGTCCAAGTAACTGTAATAATCAACTGAAAACAGTAACTACACATTTAATAACCATAACCCTATAATTTAACTCTCATCATAATGGCCTATGCCTTTTACCATTGGGCAGCAATCTATTTTACTGCACAGTTCTGATACCTGTATTGTCCAAAATACTTATCTTATTAATCCATACATCCTCAAAAGGATCTTATGCTTCATCATTAATTAATACTGTAAAACATGTTCTTAATATTGAAATAACTTTTTCACGGCAATTAATAGATCTGGAAATATAAATAAAACTGTGCACAAAAAAATTTTGGACTGGATAGCTATTTCCAAATTGTATACTGCACCAAAACAGTAAAGTTAATCATGCCTTATGTATCGGTCATACTTGTCTACTGTCCCACCTCTGAATGATTCATAACCAGCCCTTCATATACATCATTTCCATCTCAACTTCCTATCCATTTTCCAAGGATGACAAATACAAAAAAGATATTCTCTTTACCAATCAGCTTTACTACAATTTTATCTCCTTCCCCTATCAAAATACATCCCTTCCCTGGGTGATTCCCCAGGCTTCCATTTTCTTTTTATTATAACCACTGTGTGTGTGTGTGTGTGTGTGTGTGTGTGTGTGTGTGTGTGTGTGTGTGTGTGGTTGCACTTCATTTTGCTGAATACGGTTTTGTTAAAAAAATAGTTTGTGTGATCATCCTTTTATGCAAATAAGAAGTTATGTACTCACCATAACGTTCCATCTGAGTAGGTAACTTCATTTGTCTGCAACCTTTGGGTATCGGATCCGATCTCGGATCCGAGCCGGCAACTTGTTTCACAGCTATAAGATCTGAGCTCCTAGCTCCTCCCCTTACCCATAATCCCCTGCCAACCCTGACTGACCTCAGATCAAGTTTGCCCTGATACCAGCAGCTAAAAGGCTAAATACGTCCCGAAGGGGACTAGAAGAAGGATATCCAGGAACTAAAATTCTGAAGGTCAGGGGGAAGGAGGGAGGGATGGTTGCAGACAAATGAAGTTACCTACTCAGATGGAACGTTATGGTGAGTACATAACTTCTTAATCTGAAGTAGGTACTTCATTTGTCAGCAACCTTTGGGACAGAGTCCCCAGCTACCTGGATCTTGGGCGGCCATCATGGAAGGATGTTCCGGAGCACTGCGGAGCCAAAGGATGCTCTCCCTCTGGAGATAACGTCCAGCTTATAATGGTAGATAAAGGTATGAGATGAGGCCCAAGTGGCTGCGGAGCAAATATCATCTAAAGACACTCTAGACCTAAAGGCAGCAGAGGTAGATATAGAGCAAGTAGAATGTGCACGAACTCCCTGAGGTGCAGGCCTCCCAGAACTTTCATAGGCCAATAGAATACACTGTGAGATCCATTGTGATAAAAGTGACCTTAGAGACAGGTTTACCTAAGTTAAATTTGCCAAAGGAGATGAACAACTGGTCGGACTGTCTATGACCAGCAGTCCTGTGAATGCAGAAGTGCAGTTGTCTATGCACATCTAACGAATGCAGTTTGTATTCCCCTTTGTTCTGATACTTAGGAAAGAAGACTGGCAGGTTAATGGATAGGTTGATATTAGCCTCTGAAGCCACCTTGGGAAGAAAAGAGGGATTGGTCCTGAGGTACACTCTATCCTGGTGAAAGGCCAAGTACGGGGGTTTTACACAAAGGGCCTGAAGCTCAGAAACTCTCTTCGCTGAAGTAATAGCGACAAGGAACGCCATTTTCCAAGATAGATACTTAAGATCAACTGAAGAAGCAGGTTCAAATGGGGGAGCTGTTAAGGCCTGTAGGACTAGTGATAAATCCCAAGGGGGTACAACTTCCTTGACAGGAGGTCTGAGCAGGAAGGTACCCTTGAGAAAGGTTTTACACAATTTTGCCGTAATCAAAGGACCTGACTCATGTCCCACATGGTAATGAGAAATAGCTGCCAGTTGAACCTTGACCGTAGAGCAGCTAGCCCCCTGATGAAATAGACCTTTAAGGAAATCCAACACAGCCGGCAATGGTGCTGTGAAGGGATCTAAGTTATGATTCTCCGCCCAGATGGAGAAATGCTTCCACTTACTGCGATAGACCTTTCTAGTGGAAGGCTTGTGTGCTGCTACTAGGATGGCTTTAACTGGGGAAGAGATTCCGGGAGTCCTGACTAGGAGTGGAACTGGAGCAGCCAAGTTGTCAACTTGAGGTTGTCCAGATTCGGGATCGGGAGATCTAGGGGATGAGATATTAGATCCGGTAGGGGATCCAGAATCCAAGGAGGATTTACCAGGTGAGACCACAGGTAAAGGAACCACGTTTGATGAGGCCAGAATGGGGCAATGAGGATCATTCTGCTCCCCAACCGACTGGCTTTCTGTATGAGTTTCAGCATCAGAGGTAGAGGTGGGTAAGCATAAAGTAGACCGGGAGGCCAAGCATGTACCAGAGCGTCTATTGGGGATTCCCCGAAGGGGGGAATTAGAGCGAAGTAACTGTTGCATTTCGTATTTGAGGGAGAAGCGAAGAGATCACAACAGGGTTGCCCCCACTCAGCAAAAATCCGCTTCGCTACCTGGGGATTGAGAGACCACTTGTAAGGGGAAAAGATGGTGCGGCTGAGCCTGTCCGCCAGTATGTTGTACCGTCCCGGAATGTGCGTTGCAATAAGAAAGCGGTTGGTGGAGATCGCCCATTCCCACACTCTCATGGCCTCTCGACAGAGAGGATAGGACCTGGTTCCCCCCTGTTTGTTGATGTACCAGACAACTGACATGTTGTCCGTCTGTATCGCAATAGTTCCTACAGGAAGAAGGTTCTGAAGTGCTTGCAATGCCAATAGTACCGCCCTCATCTCTAGAAAATTGATATGCAAAGAGGTCTCTGTGTCATTCCACGTGCCTTGGACTGTCCTGCCTGAGCAATGCCCCCCCACCCGAGGCGAGAGGCGTCCGTGGTCACCGTGGTGAGGGGAGGAGGTGTGGAGAAGGGACGTCCCATATGGAGGTCCGGAGATTGGAGCCACCATAAGAGAGCCCTCCTGCAAGCCCTGCTGAGGGGAATAGGATGGCTTAGGGAGTAATGTAGACAGGACCACTGGACTTGAAAGGTCCATTGCAGGACCCTCATATTCAGACGAGCCAATGGCAGAAGAGTGATTGCCGCCGCCATGGAGCCTAGAGCCCCCAGGACCAAATCCGCCGGTGGAGCTTCTAATTGGAGGATGGCCCGCACATGAAGCCTCAAGTTCTGTAGTCATTCCGCAGTCAGGAATGCTAGAAGGTTTCTCGTATCCAACTTGGCCCCTATAAACTCTATCACCTGAGTCGGAGCAAGAGAGGATTTGTCCATGTTGATAGTGATGCCCAGCTGGGGAGCAAGCCGGAGAAAGTAGTCCCTGGCTGAGCAAAGTAGATGCCTTGTCGGGGCGATCAGGAGCCAGTCGTCCAGGTATGGAAAAACCTGCATTCCCTGGAGTCTCAGGTGGGCCGCTATCACTGCTAATACTTTGGTAAACACCCTGGGGGCTGTGGTGAGACCAAAGGGAAGGACCCTGAACTGGTAGTGACTGGCTCCCAGCCGGAAGCGGAGGAACCTCCTGGATCGTCTGTCCATCAGAATGTGGTAGCACGCATCCTTGAGGTCTATTGAGCACATCCAGTCTTACTCCCGCAATAGGGGGAGGATGGATTGAAGAGTGACCATCTGGAATTTTTGTTTGGTTACTGACAGGTTCAAAAAGGAGAGGTCGAGAATTGGCCTTAAGTCCCCCGTCTTTTTTGGCACCAGAAAGAACCTGGAGTAAAAACCTAATCCACGCTGGTCTGGGGGGACGGGTTGGATGGCTCTTTTTTCTAGGAGCTGCCGAATGTCTGCAGCTGCTACCTCCATCTGATCGGGTGGTACATCGGGGAGGTTTCTGAGTTTGGGGACATGATACAGGGGAATTTGGTAACCTCTGGATATGATACGAAGCACCCAGCGATCTGATGTGATGGACTCCCAAGCTGCCAGGTGCCTCGAGAAATGCTCCCCGACTGCCTCCAGAGTGGAGCAGTCGGGCAACTCCTCAGGGTTGCTGCGTGGGCCGATCAGAGAAGGTTTCTCTGGACCCAAAATTCTTCGGGCCCCCTCTGCCTCTAGGGCGGCGTCCTCCCTGTCCTCCTCTGCAACGGAAGGACTGGTTGTCTGGAGCAGGCTGGGAATGTTGCGATTTCCGGAACCACATCTTCTTCTGTCCCTTTTGGTTCTTAGAGAAGGACCTCTGGGGAGCAGAGAAGCGGACTCCGATGGCAGACAACGTCTTCCCGTCCTTTTCGCTCTGGACTAAAGTCTCGTGAATGGTCTTGCCAAATAAGGTAGAACCATCAAAGGGGGCATTCGCAAATGACGCCTTGAAGGGTTCCACGAAGTCACAATGTCGGAGCCAGGCCTGGCGTCTCATGACTAGGCCTGCTTCGCTGGCTCTAGCGGCTCCCTCTGTGGCATGGGACAAAAGCCGCATAGAGGTATTCGATATAGATCTTAGAGTGGCCATGTGAGTGGAGTACAACTGTTTGTCCTCCGCCGACATGGACTCTGGGGGGGGGAGCAGTGTACTCTTTGATAAGGTCTCGCTGCATCCTAATAATGTGCGCCATGTAGTTCAGTGACCTTACTGAGAAGGTCACTGAACTAAAGACTCGCTTCCCTAGGCGATCCACCGAGCGGGACTCTTTGCTCGGTGGATGGACCGAGGGGCTCTCCTGAGCTAATTCCCTCTTGGTGGCTGCCACCACCAACATGGCATCTACGGGGGGACCCTTGCTCCAGTGGGACCTCTCTGAAGGGGGGCTCAGAATCCTATCGGGGCGCTTGGGAACTGACTCCACAGTGTCCGGCTCCTTCCACGCCCTGGTGGTAATAAGGTCCCCCAGGGGGTCGGCCGGAGGGGACACCCAAGAGGTAGATGGGCCTGCTTTGAATGCCTCCAGGAACACGGACTCGTCGGAGGAAGCCTTGGGGGCAGACCACCCCCCCTAATCCTGAGCATTTCCATGATGTCTCCGAAGGAGACATCCTCGGGGGGTGACCTTGGGAAGCCTTCCCCTTCATCCAAGTCCGTGTCTTCTGTTAAGGACTCAGGGGAGTCCACGTGGCTCCTCTTACACTTCCGCTTATGAGGAACATCCTCGGGGGGGCTGCCTGAGGAAGTCTCACCAGCAACATCTTGTTCCAGAGGAACGACCTGAGACATCGAAGCAGGCTGTCCCTGTGGCCGGGTGATGGAAGCCAGACCCAGCCGAGAGGGAGTGCAGGATGGGGCCGAGGCAAGGGCCGGGGGTCCGGATGCACTCAACAGAGCCCTCTCCACCGCATCGAAGGCCGAGGGAGCGTTGCTCTCTCTCGGATCCGAGAGCCGACTCCCACTCAGATCCGATGGGGGGATCGGAACCGGCGCTGAGACCATCGGATCCGAAGGACCCGTGTGCTCCGACCTGGACGAAGCCGAAGGCACACTGAATCCCTCGGATCTGAAGCTCAGCCTGTGGCTCCGAGAGCTCGGATCCGACAAGGATGGACCCGACAATCTCGAGGGAAAGGTTAGAGCCGAAGTACCAAGTACTGTCGGCGCCGACCCACCCCCGGCTCCAACGCTGCCCGGCTCCGGGCGCTCCGAACCCGGGAAGCGGGTCGGAGAAGGAGCTATCGGGGCAAAAAAAGATGTTGAGCTCCCCCCTGAAGGGGGGAGGCAGGAGCACTCCCATCTGCAGCTGGGCCTGGATGAACCTTCGCATCATCCGGTCCAAGTCTGCATCCGACAGGCTATATGTGGATCTCAACGAGGCCACCGAGGCGGGCCGGGAGTGCCGCCTCGATGACCTCGATGGAGATTGGGTCTCCTCCTCCTCGGGTCCCACTGAGAAGCATGGGGACCGGAGCCGAGGAGGAGAAGACCTGGAAGCCGTGGAGGGAGAAGCCCGCTTAGCCGGGGGGGGGCCGAAGCGGAGGCCTCGGCCCGCCGCTTGTGGTGCTTCTCCCTCCTTTTCTCCTTCCTGGCCTCCCTCTCCTCTGGCGCCGCAGCGGGAGTTTGAGTCCCGGCTGGGGGGAGAGAGGCAGGAGTGGCCGCCACCGAGGACTGGGGTGAGGCCACGGGAGCACCGGAGGCCGAAGCCGAATCTGGGGGCAAAAGTCCCGCCAGGATCAGCTTCGACCTCCATTCTTTCAGTGCCCTGGGGTTGAACGCCGCGCAAATAGTACACCCTGAGGAGAGGTGTTCAACCCCAAGGCAGCAAACACACAGAGTGTGGCCATCCGCCGGTGAAAGCTTATGGCCACACTCGGTGCATTTGGAAAAGATCGGTTTTGGGGCCTCTGACATTATACTAGTACAAAAAAGCAAACTCACTCACACAAGGCCCCAAACACACACCGACCCACACAAAAACTATGCACCAGCGAGGGGAGGGGAGGAAATTACACTGAAAAAATATAAGATTTTAAGACAAAATAAGGGGAAACCTAAACACACTCAATCTTTTAATAAAAAATATGACAATAATTACAATAAGTTGAAAGACTTATCTGACCAGACTAGGAGCTCTGAATCTAGCTGCTTTCACTAAGCGCAGCAAACTAGATCTGAGGTCAGTCAGGGTTGGCAGGGGATTATGGGTAAGGGGAGGAGCTAGGAGCTCGGATCTTATAGCTGTGAAACAAGTTGCCGGCTCGGATCCGAGATCGGATCAGATACCCAAAGGTTGCTGACAAATGAAGTACCTACTTCAGATTATATTTTATGTGTAAAGTGACACAGCTAAGTGGGCATGTATATGTGGGATGGTAGCATGTTTGTTAAGATTAAAAGCAGAGGTTAGGTAAGGGGACTGATTTAGTGTCCGTGTGCATGCATTAAGGTTAGAGTAGGGGTTAGATAAAGGTTTTAGCTGCAGTATATTGTGTGTGTGTGTCTGAAATATCTTGTGTAGTGGTAGTAATAATTAAATGTTTTTTCTAACTCAAAATATATCGTTAGGGTTAGTACGCACCACTAACATTACAATAGGTGGGAGAGTTAGTATAATGGTTAAAGCCTTATCCTCACAGATACATGGATTTAACTCTGACCTCTGATTATAGTTTTTTCCTGAACACTCTATTTTGACACAACAATGAAAATATACAACACTTGTATGCAGACCTCATGCAGGGTGCACAGTTTTATACCTTAGTGGCTGACACAGACAATTTAACAAAGGCTCACCCAGACTCTGCTACAGTTTGCTGAGAGGGAAAGGTTAGTTTACTTTTTATTTGTTGTATTCTGTATTACTTTATCTTTTTTCTATTTTGTATACTGTGATTTGTTTTCTTTACACTGTTTTACTTGTATTCTGCTTTTAACTGCACATGAAAACTTGAAAAGACGTCACAGCTCTGTCTCTTGTGAGTCAGACAGAATTTTTTTCCACCCTCCCACCTGGTTAGTGTTGCGTGCTTAAACACCACTGTCTTTCTAGTTGTCTGCCCTTATGTTAATTTGACCATATATCTCATTTCCTCTCTGCTTTTACTGGTTGGTGTGAGTATGCACAAAATTATTTTTGTGAAATCACTCCCCTTCAGGTATTTACATTTATTGGCCATCCTACTGTATTCCATAGTACCAGAATAAAAAAAGTGACCACCCCCTTTCAATCTATATTGCTGTTTTAAAAATAGTGATTCTCCACTAAAACTTAACTTTTTAGATAGGTAAAACTTAGGTTACCTACTTTCACATCTAACTCCTCTAGTGCACACTGCAGTGCTTAGGATAAACCATTTTTTTTCATCTTACCTTTAAGCATCTATTGCAAGACCAACAGTTATTGGAGAGCTCACATTCTGCCTCTCAGTAGTTATCCTGGGATTAGTGCTTCTGTTTTCTCCTGGTGAGAGAAGGAGTGCAGTTACATTACTTCCTGGAGACTGCCGATCACCAGAAAGCTTAATAACTGCTTTATAAGTGACAGCTTGGAATCTGTGCTTATATTCTGATCCTGGTGAGAGTAGGAGCAGAGTGCATTGATTCCTGACTGTTTCTGATTGTAGAGTGAGTGTCTGTACTTAACATACCTGACTGGTCTGGTTGCTATTCGAGGCATCTATCAGGAAAAGGCTACAAGCCTGCAGACCCTTGCATCATCTGAGTCAAGACTGTGGATCACCAAACAGGCTGTGGCCTGCTTCTCTTCTTGGGATTGGTGCTAACATTTTGCTTCTAGTGAGAGAAGAAGCAAAGGAGTACTGTATCCCAACAGAGTAAAGCTGTGCTGAGACCAGCATTAGTAGTACCCAGGCAGTAGCCATTCATGTGACTCCCGTCTTTTCATCATTCTTGACAAGCTAATTCTTTATTTTCAGTTAAGTACTGCTTAATTTCTTCCTAACTTCAGAATATCTGCCTCCATACTTCATCCTTAAATTTTCAGGGTCTATGTATGTGTTTCCCCTCGAGCATTTGGCAGTGCTCTGTACAGACTCAGGCACTCAGTGACATTTTTCCTGTAAAAGGCTTCAGTACTTAATATACTGAGCTTATATCCAGGCATGTCTAAAGGTCAGTTCCCTGTGATTTCTCGTGTCAACCTGGTGAACTCGGGCATCCTGTGGCAGTATAGTAACTCCCTCTTGTACACAGACAAAGCTCTCCTCTTACCTCCCAACACTACCGACTTGTGAGAGATGCACATATATATAACCAAATTGTAAGCCAAGCACTCTCCAGTCAAGACTGGATTAGTCAGTCAAGAGAAGGATAGCACCTGCACCACACCACATTCAACACATAGCCCTCCAGAACATACACCACCACAACCCTCACATAGCAACACAAAACACACACCTACTTTCGCTGAGGCTCTCAATAAAAATCTGTCTAAACAGAGACCTCTGAGGCATAAATGCAAATAACCAGCACATCCCAGCACAAACCATGAGACACGTAGCTCTCATAAACAGTGTGCCACTCAACCAAAGCCCATAAGGCAAAACAACTTACCCAATACACTAGTCACAGGTGACTCAATAGTAAGGCACACTGATGTCCCACTCACTAGGTTGAATAAGTTGAAAGTTACGGTCAGCTGCCTGTCGGGTGCCAGGATCCACCAGATAACGCATGCACTTAGGTCACTCCACAACAGGTACAAATATGACACTGTCATTGTCCATGTTGGTGTGAATGACCTGAGACGTAACTCCCTGGACTATATGAAAAGAGACATAGAGGAGCTCTCTGATCTTGTAGGCCAGGCAGGTACAACCCTAGCTCCGAGTAGCATCCTACCGTCACCCAGAACGATACCACAGTACAAACAGAAAATGAGTGAATTCAACAATTGGCTAAGTTTCTGGTGTAATTCTAAGGAGATCCAGTATCTGTCTGCCTGGGATGACATGATCGACAGACCTCGATGCTTCGCCAGACATGGCCTGCAGCTGTCACCCCAGGGATTCCGGACACTGGCCAAGGCTCTTGCCACCCCTATAGTGCCTTTTTTAGGTAATGTCCTAAAGACAAAATTATCACCACAACAGCTACAAGCAAACGAAATCAGAGGGTTATGCTACTCAATGCTAGAAGTCTAAATCTCAAAATGCACTCACTCGAAGCACTCCTTAAAATGGAGAACATCGACATCTGTGCAGTGACCGAGATGTGGTTCAAGGCTCCAGAGAGCACTCCAGCACTGCCAGGGTATAACTCATACCACACCTTTCGGCTCCTAAACCTGGACTGAAGTACTAAAAGCGGTGGTGTCTCCATATTCATAAAGCATATGCACACCTCCAGATTAGTAGCCCAACATAATGCATCAGAGATACTTCAGGTACAACTAAACAATGGGTAAAACTGCAATCCAGGTTGTAGCCTGCTATAGATCCCACACCATGTCCCAAGACTCTCACTTCACATTCCTAAACACACTGGAAAATATTAAGGTACAACCCAATACCGTTATACTGGGAGACTTTAACTACCCCTCCATTAACTGGGAAAATTACTCATGTACCAACACACTTGCTCAATGTTTCCTGGAATTCATTACTTCCAATACTCTGGACCAACTCATTCTTACCCCCAACCAGGGGTAGAAACATCCTTGACCTGGTCATTACTAACATGGGTGACCATTGCTCTACATCAGTAATCAACTCCTCCCTGGTCAGATCTGACCACAAGCTAATCACCATGGATATCCACATTCCACCCTCACCCCCCACAAAGGAAACCACCGTAATAAACTTCTCCAAAGCCAATTTTGGGCTTCTAAAAACAAAAGTGGCAAACTTCACGACACCCATGCAAATGGAAAATAGGTGCATGACTGCTGAATCATACACCAATGCACTGTACGAGCACATACACAAGTGCATGGAACGGGTCATACCAAACAGAACCAAGATGCTCTCCTCCAAAAAAAGGAAGCCAATCTGGTGGACCCCCACCATAAACAAGCTCTAAAACAGAAGGAAACAAACTGTCGCAGAAAAGGGTGAAGTCCCAAGACTGGAAAAACGTCTTTGTGAGCCTCAGCAAAAAACTGAGATCCATTATCAAATCCTCTAAGCTAGCTATGAAAACAAAATTGCTGCAGATTCTAAAGACAGCCACAAGGCATTCTATAGTTATGTCAAGAATCTACATGGCAATACTCACATCTGCACTGAGTTACAGCACAATGGCAATACATATACAGAACCAACTGATATATTGCCAACATATTGGCTGACAGGTTCAGTGCGAACTTTACACCCTTTTCACCCCCCTAAAGGGCCTATCACAATACATGAGGAATGCCAAGTCCCTATTATCACGGCTACACAGGTAAAAAACGCACTGTCCAAAGCCAAGAATACAGCTTCCATGGGACCTGATAATATCCCTGGCTGTATTCTACATGAATTACAAAGGGAACTGGCACCAGACCTGAGTACCCTGTTCAATCACAGCCTCATTTCAGGCTTTGTTCGTACTGAATGGTGCACTGCTACGGTCATCACACTCCACAAAGGGGGAGCGACTTTAGACCCTGGGAACTACCGCTCCATTAGCCTGATGAGTCTGATATGTAAGACTATGGAGCGCATCATCATGGAGCTTATAAATAAGGACCTACGGAATCTCCAAACTCTGGGCCCCAAGCAATATGGGTTTGTGAAAGGTAGATCATGCCTGCTCAACCTGAAAGACTTCTTCGAGAATGTCACCAGAGCTGTGGATGAGGGCAAGGTAGTTCACACACCCTACCTAGATCTTGTCAAGGCCTTGGACACCATCCCTCACTCAGGAATCATATATAGACTCACTAAACTAGGCATATAAACCCCTATGTAATAGGTTGCCAACTGGCTGATAGAACCCACACTGTGAAAGTAGGGGACTACAAATCTGACTACCAACCAGTTACAAGTGGTGTCCCACAGGGATCGATCCTAGGTCCTCTCCTGTTTGGCATCTACTTCTCTGAAGTTCAAGCCAACACAAAGGGACTCTGGCTGATGAAGTTCGCAAATGATTGCAAACTGGGAGCCATTATTGATTCTCCAACTGATGTATATATTCTACAAAAATGCCTCACTGATACCAATGACTGGTGCCAGAATCATGGCCTTAAGCTTAATGCCAAAAAGTGCATTGTCAATTCCTCTGGGAAAAAATTGGTGCCCATGAACTATCACATAGGCGGTAGTCCACTAAACACCAAAGGTGTGATAACAGACCTGGGGACACAGGTTGACAGCAACCTCTCCTTTGATAACCACATTGTCACTGTAGTCAGAAAGTCCTTCTATGTGGCACATCTCATTACAACAGGTTTCTCATCCAAGAAGAAAGAGGTCATAATCCCTCTCTACTCATCCCTCATTAGACCCATTACAGAAAACAACACCCTATTTGGTATGTACCTCACTAGACACCTTCAACAACTGGAAAGGCCACAAAAATACCTCACTAAGAGGATCTTAGACACATGCCCTATATGGACAGACTCAAAAAAACTCCAGCTATACTCTGCCTCTTATCGTCTACTTAGAGGCGATCTCTGCTTGATCTACAAAGCCATGTCTGACCCAGAGCTGCTAAATATGCTACACCTAAAGAAATCCCAATCCCTCTGTGCCACACACTCCAGGAACCTTAACCTCATTACCACAATAAACAGAACATGTTGGAGGGATAGGTTCCTAACCCAGAGACTTCCCATACACTGGAACAAACTTCTCATTTACATCAAGCAGAGCACTTCACTGGCCCTCTAAGAGAAATCTTGACGAGTGGGTGGGAAATAGGAAGTTCATCCAAGGGATCACTTCAGTGGCCTTGCTTGACAGGGGCACTGAGAACTAACTTTGGGCGGCATGATGCCAGGAAATCTTCTTGGGCTAGGCTTATATAGGCTTCAGGGCCGTTAGCCTAGTACACACCTATGAACCTATAAAAACAGTTATCACTTAAGACAGAGGCAAACATACAAAAACAGAAAAGAAAACCAAACCATTTTAACATTTTCCAATTAAATACCATAAACATCACATCTTTTCTTTGCTATTATCATCAGCCCAACATTACAAAAAAAATGCTGAATTCCTGCCTTCCCTTAAACCCCACCCTCCTTCTCCTGAACATTATTATGCATGTACTGTTCCCACAATTTCCATTTACTTCTATGCAATTTGATCCTTCCCTTTTCTAAAAATCCCTCTTCCAGTTCTTTTATAATATTCATATCTCAAATACAGTCAGTGTAGACTTTTTTCCATTTTCTAGTAATTGCTTTTTTGGTAGATAACAGAATTAAACTTAATGGGGCCTTACTATGTAGGCAATTCAGATCCTGTATCCCAGCTCAAAAGAATCCTTTCATTACTTACAGCCATTTGTTCACCCAATATTTCTGAAAGAGTATTCTGCAAGGAATTTTTAAAACTTATTAAAAGTCTCTGTAAGTAACCACGGACACACTGGAGCAGTACGGGCTCGATTTATTAAAAGTACATCAAGATTAACACAAAATAAAAGCAAACAAATATGACTAAGTGCTTTCACCTCACTTGGGCATCATCAAAGTCATGTTGCATTTCAAATTACACCTTTTTATTCATAGCCAACCCTTCACGTAATTTTCTGTCCTAGAAATCTTTTAAGCAATTAAATCCATAAAAATAAATAAAAAGACCCATATGTACACTTATACGTAAATAGAGAAATCATTAAAAGTGACTTTTAAGGTGTCAAATTTTTGCAATTCATGTACATCATATCAATAAATACAAAATAATATATGAACAAACCTTGATATTGTGACATCAACTAAGAAAACGTACCATTTGTCCTCAATACTTATTTAAACATTAAATCTGTCATCCAAAAATAGATTAATATATTAATATAATATAGTCAATACCACAGATGTCAATAATATCATACAGAACCAGACTTCTTGTTAACATTCTTTCTTCTTTTGTTTTAAAACACATAAGATGTTCTCAAAAATACCCGCTTCTGCTTTTGCATTAGGTCTTAGCTGCCAGTTTGTTTCCTTAACTTCAACATCCACCTTGGGGTCACCTCCCTTTTCATTAATAAATACATGGTCTATTATAAAAAATATAAACCTTTTAAAGTTAATACAAGTAGTGTTAGGCACGTATAGGGCACTAGCAGCCTTCCTATTCTTAATATCCCTGGTATGCTCGACAATTCTATCTCTCAGCCTCCTCGTGGTTTTACCCACGTAAAATCCTGGACAGGTTGTGCATGTTGCTACATAAACCACCACATCAGTGTTACAATTACACCGGCCTGGGCACTGTAAACTCCTATAATAACCAGCAATGGACACATAAGGTCCACTGTTAATGAATTTACAATAATTACAAGAGCCAGATTTACTCATTGGGGACCTGTAATTCTTAACAAGTCTCCTGTCCTGTGTTTCTAATAACTCCTTAATGTTCTTTCCTTTACTGTAGGCTACCTTAGGCCTAATTTTGACTTAAGGTCAGCATCAAAAACACCCTTCCAAATTGTATAGAGTTTCATAACTAGTTGGGGTGTTACCTGATTGTACTCCATAACCATTATGTCACTGCCTAAAGACCTCTGGTTATTGCCCTTGGCAACAGTGTCTGTTACTTTCAAAATAGGGGTAAATTTTAATGCCCTTCCTTTGTTAACCTCATTCCTGATCTTAATGAGAAAGTGTATAGGGTACCCCCGATTTTGAAACATCCCAAAGTGTTCATTTCTTGTTCATATATTACACCATCACTAATTAGCCTGGATAATCTAACTGTCCCTTAACCACGCTTCTTTTTATTTTTTTTTCCTGTTTCTTTTTTTTTTTTTTTTTTTTGCTCAAATAATTTTATTAATTTTCAACAATATTTATATAGATGTTATAGATACAATGAATAAACTTATGATAAACTATTTACAATATATACAACTGGCCTACAATAAGGAAACAAACTGTTGTGAAAATTAACTACACAATGTTAGAAAAAGCTTAAATTTTCATCATCACACAGATAAAGATGAATCTGAATTAACAGTCTCAGTGAGAGAAAGTACCCAAGGGTTATTAGACCAGTTCTTAGGATATATTCTTAACTCCTTAGTTTTTATTTCCAGCAGTGCAGTTTCTTTCAGGAGAGTTAAAAAGTCTACTATAGTTGGTATAGAGGAGGATTTCCACTTCCTTGTAATGCATTTCCTGGCTACCGCTAGCATGGTCCAAAGAAGATAAAGATCTTTTTTATTCATTACAATATTTTCATTTACATTCAACAGAATTAATGACTTAAACAAACTAAAAGAATCTGTGTAAATGGCTTGAAAATATTTACTAATCTCTTCCCAAAAGATCTTAATACACATACAATCAAAAAAGATGAGTGACCAATCAGCTTTACAGTTCAAAGAACATCTCCAACATATTACTTTGGAAGAGTTAAATTTAGCAATTTTATTAGGAGTATAAAAGGATATATATATATGCAGAAATTTCCAAGTGAAAATATTCCTGATTTGTAAATTAGAGGTTAAATTAATAGAATATAAGAGATGAGTTTTATTTTCAACAGATACATTTAATGAATGTTCTCTGTTGATAAAATTCCAATATTTTTGATTGGGGTTGGCTTTATAGTTGATTATAATTTTGAAGTTAAGTTTGTCCAATCAAATCCATTGTATAAAACCATGTATAAAAAATATGAGTTTAGGGATAGATTTAAAGGAGGAATAAATAAACTTTGGCATATCCTATGTGTCAATATACAATATAATTCTTCTAAACCTACTAATCTAAACTATACAAATTATATTTATCAATAATAATATTGATATAAAATTATGGCTAGAGTTATTATTCCCCTTTAGATCTACTAAAAACTTTTTAAACAAAATTCATATAAATACACTTAACACTTGGGAATCTAAAATCTTTACATGCTGGTACCACTGTATAAAAAATTTGTTGGTTTTGGATATACACCAGTTAAAAAGTTTATATGATTTATCAAGTTCTGATTGGCTAGCTCTTAGCAGCTTGCAACCCTATGCCCAAGATCATGCTTCTTTTTTGATGTACTGGATGACTATTAAATTGCAAAAGCGTGTTATAGTATATCTCTTTTCTATAAATACTGGACCTCATATCACCTGTTTCACTACTTCCAATAGGATGTCCAAAAAGCTAATCGTTGTTGCATGCATTTTGAAGGTGAACTTCAAGTAATGTGTAGTATTGTTTTAATAATCAACAAATTATTTTGCTTCTTCTTCGCTACCTGCCCACAACATATCATCCAAAAACCTTAAAAAAACAATTTAGAACAATAAGCAGAGGGAAAACCCACTGCTTCTCCCATTTTGTCAAAATTAAATTTGCAAAGACGGGTTCGCATTTTGCACCCATTGCTACACCTGTGATTTGGTCCAATGATACCATGCACAAATAAAAACAGAGGATTATAAACAATTGAAAAAAATTAAAACAAAACGCATTAAATTTTAGTTGCTTGAAACAGTACTTCTATAAGTTACCTGCACTGTACGTTGTAACAAAAGTTAACAAAGCTCACCAGTAAAATGTTCTTTTGTAAAACAAGAAACATCTTTATTAAATTGGCATTTATGACACAGGCAATCTTACATGCACATAAATGAAAATAAACCAGACTGACACAATATCAGCTGCAAACATTACACCTTACAAACCATGCTGACACAACTGTAGCTAAAGACATTATACATCACTTAAAATACATCCAGTCACTGTCGACGAACCATTACATAGCTCATTCAATTCCTGCCTTCTTTTAAACCTTGTGCTTCCTCTGCATGTACTGAACCCACACTTCCAATATTTTCCTATGTGATTTACTCCTACCCTTTTCTAAAGATCTCAGTTCTGGTTGTTTTATCTCTGTTATGATCTTTGCTACTTCTAGTAAAGCTGGTTTAATCTTTTACTTCCATTTACTAGTAATTGCTTTTTTGGGCAGCCACCATAATTAGACTCAGCAAGACCTTACTATGTCTATGCAATTCTGATTCTGTATCATAGAGCAAAAAAAATGATTTCCTTAGTTACATCAATTTGCTCACCAAGCATCTCTGACAAAGTAGTCTGCAGGAAATATTTAAAGTCTGCCAAGTCATTACACCCCTGGAACATATGTTACCAGTTGCCTCTTTCTTCCCCATCACACCTCCAACATTTGCTGTCTACCTGTGGAAAAATTCTTTGGAGTCTACTTGGGGTATAAAATACCTATGTAAACACTTCCAAGCAAAAATCCTAAAACTTCTAGACTTTGTTGCATATTTGGAAGACATACATATACCCCCCATTGCTTCTTTGTGAATTGTTTATCTAATCTCTCTTCCCAGTTCTTATCATGCAATATTTTATATGCTCTACTAATTATTAATTTCTTAATGGTAATTTCTGTTCTAAATTCTACTAAAAACTCTACCAGTGCTGGTCTTTCATTTAGGACCCCCCTTTTTCTTTGCCAATCCTTGACAGGGAAGGCAATCTCTAACCTTCAGTCCAAATAAGTTCTTGGCATCTTCCCATTCTATTACCTTTCCCTCTCTAGTGGATTGCTCCCAATACCTTGGTTCCTTTGCCAGTTTTCTCCAATAAATTCCAGCCCCTTTTGCCTACTGTCTGTATCCCTAATTGCAATCATCCCTTTCAGCATAATCTCCTTTTTCCATTCCTGTGTTGGCTTAGTTCTTAGTATACTTTCTGCGACTTTATAAATATAATATTCCGTATGATTATTGTTATTCCCCTTAAAGGCCTGCATCCAAAATCCCAGTCTTTCCTTGTTTCTTGAGCTTCTCCCTGTTTCATCACAATCTCTTTCCACTCTGAATTATAGTTTTCTGTTTGTGCTATATATAGAAGCCTGAACTGTGCTGCTCTAAAATACCCCATTCAAATCAGGCAATCCCCATTCGTCCTGTTCTAATGGAAGAATACATTTATCCCACTTGACTCTTGCGGTCTTCCCCTCCCAGATAAAATCCTTCAGCTCTTTATTAATTGCTATCTATAACTTCTCTTCTGGTTGATAAATATATGGTTGATCTGTGTATAAGATTAAAGGGACTAAAAACATTTTAACTGCTTGTTACTATTGATATCCATATAACAGAGCTTTCATTTTCTCAGTTTTTGTAATATCTTTTATTTAGTCTCTTTCCACATATCCTTAGCTGCCATATCAGAATAATTTTAATCCATACTCCTAAATACTTCATTTTATCATATCCCCATAAGTATGGATATTGCTGAACCAATTTGTATGTGGGTACACAGTTTAGTACTAATGATTTTGTTTTAGCATCAGTAATTTTGTATCCTGAAAAGACCTGAAACTATCTCAATATGCTCCACAGCACTGTAGTGTCCCTTTCTGGTTTTGTCACGTATAAAATAATGTCATCTGCAAATAGAGCCAGCTTTTCTTGACTACCATACCAATTATATCCTTAAATTTCTGAGTCCCTTATTTTCATTGCCAATGGTTCTGAATATAATGCAAAGGGGAGAGAGAACACCCTTGCCTTGTTCCTCTGCTCAAGCAGAAATGATCAGAGAGGACCCACACCCATTTTAATTTTCGTCTTTGATCCTTCATATATCCTCCTAATCTACTTTATAATTTTATCAGAGAATGCGAATGCTTCCATTGCTCTGCTTATAAAGTCCCAGCTTACCCTGTCAAATGCTTTCTCTGCATCAAGACCCACCAACAACAGTGGTATTTTCTTACTTTCTGCTTCCCTCTGGATCACCAATGTTCTGTTGATGTTGTCAAATGTTTACCTCCCTCCACAAAACCACACTGATCCATATCTATCAATTTTGGCATCACTTTTGCCATTATATTAGCCATTATACACAAACACGTTATAATCATGGTTTGAAATGGGCCTGTATGAAGCTGGATCTGATGGATCTTTACCCTCTTTTAGGTATTACAGCTACCACCACTTTCTTCTAGGATGTTGGTACTTCTCCTCCTCTTAAAATACTGTTAAACAAAATCTTCCAGATCTTTATCATTTTCCCTGCTAGCTTCTAAACCTCCACAGCAATATCATCCATTCCCGTGGACTTTCTTGTACATTGGTTATACATCACTATTTTTATCTCATGTCCTCCTGTAATTGAGCCTCTTTTACCTCTATCTTTGGCATATTTAATTCTTCCATAAACATTTCCATTTGTACATTTTCTTGATTTCCATAGTTTTTCTTCCTTACACAGACTTTCATACAATTTCCAAAATATTTCTAATACTTCTATAGGATCACTTATTTTTCTTGTTACAGGTTCCCTAAACTTGGTGACAGCCCTTTCTACTTTCTATTGCTTGAGTCGTTCTGCTAAACATGTTTGTGCTCTACAGTTATTAGCAAAAAACAGTTGCTTAACAGCAATCTTTCTAAACTCATGTATATTAACAAGGTAATCCCTTATTTTCTGTTTAGCATTCTGCAGTTGCTCCTCTTTTTGTTCTGTGAGATTTCCCCCTATTTTGTAATACTTTTACATTTGTCAGTCCCTCTAAATAATTCTTGTTACTTCTTTAACCAAATCTCCCTTTCTTTTATTTCCACCCTATTTTTAAACTCCACTTTAATTTTATCCCACTCCTTAGCTATTTGCAAACACATGCATCTGCAGCATTTCCCCCCGGTGTCCGCTGAAAAATAGCTTTGTTCCAAGTCAGACTTTCGTGGTAAACAAAAGTTAAAGAAAGAAAGAAAACTCTAGCTTCTCTAATAGTTCCTGAATAATTTCCACTACCCATTCCTTAAATTCCTCTTTTTTCAACAAACAGGTGGGAAAGCACCAGTGTCTCATTTTTATTTTTAGTTATTATTAGCACAAGATCTGAAATAGTTATTGGGTGTATATCAGTAAATTCACTCCAAACTCCTAGTACTGAATTAACATCTTCAATGCCAAATATTTTCATAAAGTTCTTTAAAAATCTATCCTCCTTTGTTATATTTTCCCTTCTGGGCCCTTCAGACACATCTTCACTTTTGCAAATTAAATTCCAGTCCCCACCTACAAGTAATATTTCTTGCTGAAAGCTGATTATTTCTCCCAGAATTTTCTTAAGCTCCATAATAGCAGTTTTTGGTGGAATACAAATACATGCCAGACTAATCCTCCTTTGCCAATAGCCCAATAGTACTACAAATCTACCATTATTGCCTTTTTTATTCTCTTCTAGAACCAGACAAATAAATATTTACTAGAAAAAAAAAGCTTATAATATTCAATATTCTTTTTCATTTACTTGTTTTCTCATAAAACTTTTTACTAGGTTAAGCTAATGGCCTTAAGCAAGTTATTCGCCTATGCAAGAATGAGAAAAAAAAACACTTATTTTTCTTTTGTCATGCTCTTCTAACCAGATTTTTTTTTTCATTGCAGTGCCTACTTTTCTTAAAAATGAACAAGGAGAAAGACAGAAGGGAGAAAAAAAAAAAAAAAAACAGGAACACGTATTTACATTAATATCCCCATTACACTGAAAAATAACTGAAATAACTTTACTTTATAACATGCAAAAAAAAATCATGCACTACTTTAGTACTATTAAGAAAAAATAGTTTTACTTACAGTTAACTTTCTCCCTCCTCTTCTCCTGAGTATTTTTTCCAAACACTGATGACATGACGTACGGCATATGCTTTAGAGTCCCCTACAAGTTTAACAAAGTCCAATATTTCCAGATTGTGTTCTTCTATTGTTGTTCATCTCCATCTCCCAAACCCTGTCTTTGCTTACTTCTAATGTACTCTCAATTCTTCTAATAAACTCTTGTGCTTTTTCCCCCCTCTCAAGCATTTTCCTTTGAAACACTGGAAAAGGTTTCAATGGCACAGTTTTTCTGGGGTCTTTATTATCAGAAAAACAAGCAGCAGACTCTCCTTCTGTTTCACAGCTCACTTTTTGTTGGACAAAATTTTGTATTTCTTCCTTAGCATGCATTTCACCAAAACATTATTTTGTTCCTCCAAGGAAAAATATTTTGAAGACAGATGGGTACAGAAGTTTGAATCTCATGCTTGCTTCTCGACATTCCCTGAAAGATGGAATACATTTACTCCTCTTCTGCCTGGTGTACAATGAGTAGTCTTTCTCTACAAAAAACACTGTTGGCCAGCAGATACGTGTAACAGTAAAAAGATACAATTACTCAATTATTCGCTGATTATTCATATCTTTAATAATCAGACCGGTTTCGGCAAAATAATATATGCCTTCATCAGTGATATACAGCAAAAACATTAGATAGTGCTCAATGAATATTTATAAGACTGCCTGACCAATGAGAGTGAAAACCCTGCATAATTAATCATGGTTTGTTCCCACAATAGAAAAAGAAAAAACTTTAAAAACATAGCACAAAATGAATCAGTGTGTCTATGGGTTCACAAACAAATATAACCAATTGGTTATATAAACTGCAAATACGTATATCAATAAAATTGAATATAAATGGACATGAGCCAGAAATATATATATATATATATATATATATATATATATATATATATATATATACTCCATTAGCTAAACAATGTATAATAGGTAAAAATAAATATATGATAAGATAGAAATCACTAAATATCCATAATAAATTCGTAACACTTTTGTTCTCAATAAATTTGTGGTTATTGGTAAGCATTCATGATAACACGACATCAAATAAGGTATCCTCAGGAACCTGGAATACATAAATATTGAAAAATAGGTTATAATAGCATATAAATTAACAATAAAAAGTTAATTATAAATGATCATTCAAACCTGGTGGGAAAAGTGCTCCCAATGTGGTAATCTAATACCTTTCTTTGTGATTAAGGATGCTATGCCAACCTTGAGGATTATTCCGATCTCCTGTGATTCTATCAATAATCATAAATGTATATTGGGCCTGTGAATGTTTCAAAGTATGTTTGAAAAGAGCATTATGGTCTTTCTTATTCTTAATGTCACTTCTATGTTCATTAATACGTGTTCTCAATGGTCTGGATGTTTGGCCAACATAGAAGGCAGAACAGTGACAAGTGGCCAAGTATATCACCCAACTGCTGCTGCAATTGCCAAATATCTTGCAATCATATACTTTGCTGGTGTTTTGACTGGAAAATTGTTTAGATTTGCAAATTTGTTTGCAAGACCCACAGCGTCCACACAGAAAGGTTCCCAGCAGTTTGTCTCCAGACATAGTAAGTTGTTGGTATACAGCCCCACCACTTTCTTTATGTTTAAAGTGACTAAACAGTGAGCCCAAGGTTTTGCCTCTTCTGTAACTGAATTGACACTGAGACCCCAATATTGATCTTAGCTGATCATTGGCTAATAGAATGTTCCAATGTTTATTAATAATGCTCCGAATTGCATTATGGTTTCTACCATAAGCAGTAACAAATATTATGGAAGATGCACTTGAGTCCCTAGGTTGTGTCTGATATTGCAATAATGTATCCCTATTCATACTAGTTGACCAATCCCAAGCCTTAACTAAGTCCAGTTGTTTATAACCTCTGTTGACAAATCTCTGGAACACATCCAGACTAGCTTTCTCATATTCCAAATTGGTGGAATTGATGCGTTTCATCCGCATAAATTGGGACTTAGGAATGTTGCGGATAGTGTGGCGTGGATGCATGCTGGTAGCGTGCAATAAAGTGTTATATTGGGGATATTTACGGAAAGTCCTGGTATTTAAAGTGTGATCTATGTTTCTGCTAACCGTAACATCAAGAAAATTGATGGATTGTAGATCATATGTCACCGTAAATTCAATTCCCCAAATATTACCATTGAGATAATCCAAAAATTCTTGTAAATATGTGGCATCCGCATGCCACACCATCCAGCAATCATCAAGATATCTCCGCCAGATATCAATTTCCACCAAATAAATATTATGTGAAGGTTCATAAATCATACATTCTTCGAAAAAGGCCATAAACAAATCGGCATATATTGGAGCAAAGGAGGCTCCCATAGCTGTTCCTTGAAGCTGCCAATAGCATTCCCCATGAAAATAGAAGACATTTTTGTTTAGTACATGTTCGGTCATACATATCAATAATGTATTAAATCCAGGAGAATACAAGGCAGATCGGTCTAGCCAGTATTGTAATGCCTGCAGTCCAGCCCAATGGGGAATGCTTGTGTATAATGCCTTAACATCCAAAGAGCACATAAGCCAAGTGGGTTCCAACTGAGCTACCTGTATAATGTGTAAGAATTGTGTGGAATCTTGTAATCTGGCCCTGACTAAATTCAAAAGAGGTTTGAGATACTGTGTCAAAAACACTGATAATGGTTTAGTCAAGGAACCAATACCTGAGACAATGGGTCTACCCGGTGGCTTTGAAAGTGATTTATGAATCTTGGGGAGGAGATACAAAATGTGTTTTTGTGGATCATGAACAGTGAGATGCATGACACTAGTCTTGCTAATGATGCCTTCTTCCTCAGCTAAATGTAAAAAGGAATCAATTTCCTTTTTGAAAACTGGAGTAGGGTCCATATCCATATGCATATAGCATTTGGTGTCTGAAAGTTGAGATCTACCCTCACCAAGATAATAATTCATGTCTAGAACTACCACTGCTCCACCCTTATCAGCTGGTAAAATTGCAATGTTGTGATTATGACGTAATTGTTGTAAAGCTGATATTTCCTGGGGTGATAGATTATGACTGAGAATAGAATATTCCTTGTGTTCAAAGTGCAAGTCCCTAAGTACTGATTGCATAAAGATAGAAACATATTTATTCATGGGCGGCTGAAAATCAGATTTGTGAAATCTGAATTCTGTAGATCTTTGAGACTCCCTGTCATGGAAAAACAATTTTAAGTTTAAATTACGACAAAAACTGGTAATGTCATTGACAGTGTGATACTCATCTGAAAAAAACCCTGGTACATATCCAAGTCCTTTATTCAATAGTTGTTCCTGTTCATCAGACAAAATCACATCAGACAAATTTAAAACATTGTGGTATTCAGTACTAGTTACGTTATGAATTTCTCTATTAGTCCCTCTAGAGAGTTGTGTTTTGTGTTTGTGTTTGCGTCCACCTCGACGCCTAACACCATATCTAAAAGGACAGACATGTTGGTTCTTTTATGAATGGGGGATTCTCTGTGTCCGGTACTATCATAATCAGTAAGGGAGGAATCTTCCCCTGAAGTGCTAGTATTTGGTCTATCTCTAGTTTTTAGAATCGACCTTGGTCGTTTTTTAGTCCTGACCGTTGTGGTCCCTTGATCAGCATCCACAAATCTAACATTCCTTTGTACCTCAAATGGGCGTCCTCTTTGATAGTCTAAGCTATCTCTATTAAATTTTCTTATTTTCCTTTGTTTGGTTATTGTCTCATGATTTGTCAAATCCTTTGATAATTTATTAATATATTGCTGGAATGTAGGAATTGACTCGAATTTCTTACATTCCTCACACA